>NW_027368662.1:0-48286 GCF_046119375.1 Phyllobates terribilis | reverse complement strand
CTATATCTGTTTAAACTAACATGGACGTTTCATCATTAAATTTAAGTCACTCTGACAAGATTCCACTAAAAATCAATCCATTGCTATTCCCCAACCCACCTTTTAGTAAAAGTATACACTATACCCTTAAAAGTAGTAATCTGTTCTTTTATTTTGACTTCATTAGCCATGAGAATAATATCCCACCTAATTAATCGATAATAAATTAATGTATTTCAATGAATAGTGCTGTTTTTATAGAAGTTTATAGTACAATTAGTTACTTTCTTAATATTTGTGAAATGGAATGAAACGACTTATATATGAAAACGGAGGGAGTGCGTGTCAGGCATTTAGACACTCCACATCATCATTCAGTTTTGAGCATTTACCTAATTGCCCTTTTAGTTTACCTATATTAATTTGCATCATTATCTTCATTAGTCATTATCCTAATATACAATATATTAGTATTACCATCTAATCAGAATTTCCCTTATCTTAATGTATTATCTTCATCTATTTTAATGTAGGAAAAACAATAATTGAAAAAACAATGTTTCCACAGAAAGCTTTTTATGTATTTTAAAATTATATCATGTACAATTATCTAACAAGTATTCCTTTTTATGTATACTTCCTTGGGTATTAACATATGTTGATTGTGAAAATTAAAAACATAGGAGTTTGATCTTTTCTTCGTAATTTATGTTATTTCCACTGTTTTTTTAAGGATTCTACTTATATAAATATATCATCTTCATTTGTCCAAACCCGTGCAAGGCATGGGAAATATTCTTGTTGTTACGTTCAATGTATTATAAGTCTGTCTCTCTAATCCTTGGCTTAATATATATTTCTAATTAAGCCTAATAATCCTTGTATTTCTGTAGGGAGAAAAGGGTGTCCCACGGTAGCTGGAAAATCGAAGAGTGAGTCCAAAGACAAGGAGAAAAAGCACAAAAAGCACAAGGATCGTGATAAAGACAAGGACAAAGACAGAGAACATAAGAAGCACAAGCATCGCCATAAAGACCGAAGTAAAGACAAGGATAAGAAGAAAGATAAAAGTGGCCATCAAGATTCTGGTGCTGATCAAACCAAGAAGCACCACGATAAGGTCTATACAGAAAAAAGACTTTTGACATGTTTTTTTATTAGTTGTCATTGCTTATTAAGTCTTTTGACAACCGATAATATCAATCTTCCTAATTACAACTAATAGTTATTTTCAATTTGCCAATATGGAATTTGAGGGATTAAATTGGCTGTTGATTAGCTTTATGACCATTTTGTTTAACTGCTGGTTTTCTGTTTTGAGATTACCAATTACTGTTAGAATTTCACACTCTTGAATCTTATTTGCTATCTTTCCTTGAATATCTACAGAAGAGAAAGCATGATGGTATTGAAGATGTTAATGACATTCAAGATATGAAAAGAGTTAGGTGGGTATACCTGTATAGCCCCTTATGTATTGGTATTGCTTAAACAATGTCACTTACTAAATTCCTTGCTTCTTTATTGTTCAATTTACAGCATAAGAGCTCCAAAATAGGTTATCATTGGTTGTTGCTGAAGCTTCTTGGTGAATAGTTAGTCTGTCGTACCATTGGTTGTTTCCAGAAGTTCAGAGTTTCAAGGGCCTCTTTCACCGTTAGAGATAGATTTTAGGTAACTTTTTTTTAACATTTACCTTTTACCAGGTTGTTTAAATTCTGTCACCATATTTTGTTTCAAAAAAGACATTTATTCTGATTCTTATGCTTAGACTGAACTTTTTGTGCCCCCTTGTTAAAGCAGAGAGCAGTAGTGGCCGAAAATTTGTTCGAGATGATGAGTTTTGCAATAACATGAGATGCAAAGGTGGAAATTGGTAATGATAAACTTCCCTGTATCATAACACGTCCCCTGATTTATTGTTAAAAAAACCCTCTGATATATTGTTAGAAGCCTTCAGAACTCTCTTCTTTCAATTTTAAACTCAGTTTACATGGCACGCCGTTCTATGCTTAATTGTCAGGACTCTTGTTCTTTGTAGAGGTTCAAAGTTGAGTTATCAGTCAGTTGTCAGTTACAGTTACAGTTACTGATGTCGTCTAGGGTAGTTGTTGACCTCTAGTTCATTAACTGTTGGTAAATCTGTTCCTTTTCTTTGATTCCCAGTTAATTGAAGGGGGGTGGGTAAAACTGAAATTTAGCTATGTATTCTAACTGTAAGTCCTATCAGTAATGATATATGTACCTTGTAAATACTTCTAAAAATTTTGGGTAATTTTATGTCATTAAGTTGAACTAATGTATTTTCAAGTATACTTTGCTGAGAGAATTCTGCACTCTGAAAAAGGTTAAATTTTGGGTCATTTGAGGGTTATCTTTTCTCTTTTTAACAGTCTGGTAGTGTGTAACTATAAAAGTATGAACCTGTAGTTCTGATTTATAGATACTGTTATAGAAAAGTTATCTATAGTTCTCTAATCCAGAAACTTGTATGTCATAGTAATTTCAGATGAAAGTAATTTTCATCTCTGTATATGATGTGGAATTTTTTAACTCTTTATGTTCTATCATTCATGATATATCATGTATGTACCTTGTAAACACATCTAAAAATTCTGGGTAATTTACTGATACTATGCCTGACAGCATCACTAAGTTGAAGTAATGTAATGTAATCTAAAGTTCACTTTGCTGACTGCTGAGGGAATTCCGCACAGTATAATTTTTTGGGTAATTTGAGGATTTTTCTTTTTTCTTTTTACTGTCTAATTATCACCTGGAGAATGTCTAAGGTAATTATAATTCTGAGTTCTGAATACTGTATTTGTAGTTCTCTCATCCAGAAACTTAGGATTACCATATAAAATCTGCCTTTAGTTTGTCTGTTTATAAGTTAATAGTAGGGTGTGCATATATATGTCTGTGGGGAAACTGCAATTGAATTTGATAACAGAAATTGGTGAGATTGCAGTGGCCCCCCAAATTTTGAGGTTCATAAATAAAACATTTATGCGCCTTATTATAACTGAATGGGAATGGGACCTGACCATTTATATAAGTTTCATTTTATCTCTTGATACAATCAAGTTACTTTTTATTTTAGAATGTTACAGCGATAAGATGCGAATCTATAGAAAAGAAAAGGCTAATAATATGCACCTTCTTTATATCGAAGCTTTTTTTTTGCCTGTGGACCTCTTTGTGATCCAGCTTTTGCTTACATGATAATTTGCCTTTTTAATTGCTCAAGATTAAATATGTTTATTCTCTTAAATCTCAATTGATTGAAATGGGGCTATGCTATGCACATGTAGTTGAAGTAACTGATGGGCAGGAGAGTGAGTATCCGAAGGTTGTTTGCAAACTATTTGACATTCGAAGGTTATTGTGAAGTAACTATCATGTGAGATTTAATGAATTGGATTGGTTGGTAATGTAACATTCAAGCAAAGCTTATTTAAGCGCATAGTTAAATTGTAAAATTATGGAAAATTGGTTATTGCTTAAAGTCGCCGTATTGAGACATAATAATCATAAGTATTTTGGTAACTGTTGGGATTTCCACTAAGTAATTATGTTTTCGTTTCGGTGCATGATAAACATGTTCAATTAAGAAACTAAATCTTAAAAGGATTTTTCAACTTATCATAATAAATAATAAAATTTAAACAGTTTTTGTAACCACTAAGATGAAAATAGTAAATTTTTAGTCAAAAATATAAAATTACTAAATCAATTAAATATAATAAAAGTTTTTTGATTTATCTTATTAAATTATGTCCTAACCTATGTCCTTGGAAATATAAATTAGAAAAATCCATTCTTGTTCATAGGTCAGAATCCTTCTTATAAATAATTAAATTTCAAATAATATTATGATATAAGAGTTTTAATAATAAAGTGAGTTTCGAGATTTGATGAGATGATGAATAGTAATTAGATGAATAGTGATACATTGTGAACAAAAGTATATTTATTATAATAGTTATAATATGCACGATCTAAATTGGCATCAATAGGATTTGGATAGTTGAGATTTTGAATCGATCAGGTTTAAATATGAGAATTTTTAATATAGATAGATTAGATAGGTGATACAATAAAATTTTGTTCATAAATTCTATATTTTTAATATAATGATATTATTAAAAGATGATATTTTAAGGAAAAGAGTCATGTGTATTTGAAGGCCCTTTTATGCATGTCGGAAAAAATGCAAGTTGGAGACCCTTTTATTTACGCATAGTTCGATACACTTTAAAGACATTAAAGTGCACTTTTAGCCATAACTCACATATACATGAATAAAAGAACATTCGGCTCATGTTTTTTTACGTGCATAATAAGGCCTCTGGTGTGCATTTTTTTGACATGCATAAAAGGGTCTCTGGCTTTTCTTTTTTTGGCATGTATAAAAAGCATCCGACTTGCATTTTTTTGTTCTCATTTTACACAATAAACACTGTTTGCACCTCAAAAACATCCATATTTTAATTGATACTTTTTTAATAAAGTGCATACCTTAAATTTGATTTGTATAGTCTTATATTTATAGTTTTGACGAAGTTCAATATCGAAAGAAATGTGTCAATATAACATTTGCTAATTTTTTTTTAAAGTATCATAATAACTTGATTCAATTTAATATAACATATAATTTGAATCATGAAATACATATGGTAGTGTTTGATTCTTAAGGGAAAATATAGTTTATTATTATTTTAATTACATGTTAAAATATATGTCTATAGTAGTTAATTTGGAAAATAAAAAATTCTAGGCGAAGAAAATGATTGCTTCATACTCCCTCCGTCCCCAAAAGTTATTCTCACTTTTTTTGCGGCACTATTCAGAGGTTAATGAAATCTTGTTAATAACTTCCAATATATAAGTAAAAACATAGTCATGAGTGATCTTGTTTGATTCGTCTCAATAAATGCTTTAAAAATATCAAAATTTTAAGATTTTTAGATGAATATATTTAGAGATATATACGATAGAAAACATGTATCGGCAAATGTGAAAAAAAAGAGGAAGAAAAAAAGGGACAGATGGAGTATAATAATTAGAGTTAGTTTTAGAAGATTTTTTTAAAATTTAATACCAATGAATTAGATTAAAATGTAATTCTCTTAGCAATTTGTTCCTAAAGTGTGGGATTTTTTTTAAAGATAGTAATTAGAAGAGAGAGAACAGTAGAACTAATATAAAACATATACCTAAGAAATTAAGGGCTAGAATTTAGAAAAGGGCTCTTAATATGGTAGCTTTAATATATAGGTGATATTATGATGAGAACATCCAAATTAAGCACCATTTACTGTTTTTCCCTGATTTTGTGGAAAACAATAATTCAAGTACAAAATGGTAAATAAATTTTAAATTTTATTTTTTTGTACTATTCCATAAGTAATTAAGTTTGTGAAAAAACTACCGAAACCACCTCTCGAAACCTCTCTTTTGTCACAATAACTACCTTTTCTCTAATTTTAAAATCTAGTTTTTTTATTGTTATATTCATTTTTTTAGTAGTTTGTTATATGTTTACTTGTGATTTTCTTATTATTGATAGTTCCTCCTGAGAGGTAGTCTTCTCTTATGGTGGACGGTGCTCAATACCTCTTCTCTTATGGTGGACGGTGCTCAGTCTTCCCTTATAGTGCTCAGTTCCCTATTCTGATGGAGTTAGTTGTTTGGCTCTTGCGTAGGGAAAGATGCAAACAATGGTTTACGGTGGATACTTATTTCCGGTTTACAATCAGGTGGATTAAATTATCATCTTCCTCCTGAAAACTTGTTTGAATCAGTATACCCCTTTGTAGGAGGTTGTATAACTTACACATCAAAGATTGAAATGATCTGATTTACTAGAAGATTCTGAGTACTCTTGAAGAAGATTTTTATTTAATTATCTTAAACTCGTAATTGTTATCACTTAGTATCTATTCTTACCGTTTTATAACTAATTATTTATAAATGGATCTCACAAAAAAAATATAATTAATTTGTGTTACTTGAATGTTTCAAAAATATTTTAAATTTTGCAAGTGACATTTTGTGAAACAAATATTAAATAAAATACACACTTTATTCTATTGACATATAGAGTAGCAATAAGGAGTTTAGACTCTCGAGTCTTGATATTTACATGAATGAAATGTAAAACTACACAAGAGAGTTTTATACATCCCATTTTTTTAACATAATTTTAGACGGTAATTAAGATATTTTAGACATGACAGTTTCTTTTCAATATATATTTTTAGAAACATATATTTTTAATACATCATAAACTTGAAAAGTATATATATTCGGTGTCAGACATGTAAAGGTCATGTACCATCGTTTACATTCAAGTGAAGAAGAGAAATGGCGGTGGGAATCGTCAATCAAAGCGAAGAACAGAAGAGGAGCAATAGGAAAGAAGAGAGCGTTTTATGGTTAGAGAGGCAGGAAAATGAGAGCTTTTTAGGATTAGACGATATATACGGGATCGGGCTGGGATGAATTAGTCTCGCAGATGGAAGGCTTAGATTAGGTTAATTCGGATTAGGCTTTCAAATATGAGTTTAATATGTTAAAAATAATAGTTTAGTTTAAATTTGTTAAGATAATTAGTGTAATCTGAATGTCTAGTTTTGAATAAAAGCGGTGCTTTGATAAAATAGTGGAAAGTAAAGAGTTGTTGGTAGAGAAGATGATGTAGACAGTTGATTTGCAAGTTGATGGGATATTAAAGAGTGTAAATAAAGTAGGGATAATAAGAGTAATTGTTTGATTTTTGTGAAGTTTATTAATGCAAGAACTTTATGGATGTAAATGGATTTTTTTTGGATTAGGACAAACAAAGAGGATGCACGATACAATAATAGGACCGATATAATGGGACGAAAAGAGTAGAGTGACATTTCAAGACTGTCTCTTTTTATTCCTCCCATTTTTTCTCGGCACATTTATCGAGACATTTTTCTATGATAAGTATCTCCAAATTTTAAGTTAATGAAAATATAAAATTTCTATCTTGTTAAAGTACTTGTCCAGACGAATAAAACTAGACTAAATAAAACTATTACTTTTCTATATATATCGAGAAAAAATGAGAAAACGATACTCCCTCCGTCCCCAAATGTTCTTCTCACTTTTTTTTCGGCACTATTCATCGGTTAAGAGAATCTTGTTAATAACTTCCAATATATAAGTAAAAACATAGTCATGAGTGATCTTGTTTAATTCGTCTCAAAAAATGCTTTAAGAATATCAAAATTTTAAGATTTTTAGATGAATATATTTAGAGATATATACGATAGAAAACATGTATCGACAAATATGAAAAAAGAAACAGGAAGCAAAATATGGGACAGAGGGAGTAGTATGAATATGTTAACTCATATTGAATAAGAAACGACAACAATACAAATGGACGGAGTATATAGTAAATTCTCTGAAGAAAATGCAACTGTGTTAACTCATAATATTCTGTGTTTTTCAGTGAATTCATAAAAAGCATAAACGTGATTCCTATTGTCGGTATAAGTGAGAGATACAATGGCCTCCAGTTATAAACTACTATTCACTCCGTCCCCTTATAAAGATCCCATTTTCCTAATCCGGCGTCCCAAAATATAAGTCTCATTTGCCATTTTTAGAAAAAAAAGTTAAACCCAAAATTTACTTTCCTAACACAATTTTACATATCTCAACACACTTTTACACACTATCTCTCTTCATTAAATTACCCTTTTTTTTTCTTCTCTCTATCTCTCTCCTCTGATCATTACAATTTTCAATTTTCTCTCCTATTTAATTTCTTCTTCACAATTCCTTAAATTGTCTAGAAAACACCAAACAGGATATTTAAATGGGGACGGAGGGAGTATAATATTGATAAAAGAATCATTCTCTCTGATCGGATTTTACTACTACTATTCTCTCTCCCGTTATAAAGATCACGTCTTTTATTTTGGGCGTCCCAAAATATAGATTCAATTTCCTCTTTAAGAAATTTTTTATACTCAAGTTTTATAATTTTAATACATCTTTACATTTTCGAACCCATTTTTATACACACTCTCTCTTCGTCAAATCAATCATATCTCTTTCTTATAATTTTAATACATTTTTACACTTTCGAACCCATTTTTATACACACTCTCTCTTCGTCAAATCAATCATATCTCTTTCTTCTCTTTATCTCTCTCCTCTAACTATTACTACAATTTTCACTTTTCACTCTCATTTTCATACTTTCTTTCTCATTTTCTTAATTTTTCTCGGTATTAGCAAACATGATCTTTAAACTGGGTAGGAGGGAGTATAAGAATTTTAGGAGTTTTTACAAGAGTTAAAAATAGGTTTACATGATTTAAGAAGTTAATTTTACATGTAAAGTTAACATATTCCATCCCTTTTTAATAAGAATGTCATTTCATAATTTAGCACACTTATTAAAAATTGTACGATTTGAAACATGTAACCCTAATTAAAGTATATTGGAACTTTACAAGCTTGTATTTTTGAGAATTATGTAAAGAGGATTACAAACCTATCTAGAAATATAATTACTTCAATTTTTTATCATTAATTAGTGATAGTATTATTGAAGAAGAAAAACGTCGGGTGCATTATTACATTATGGTGTAAAATAAAAAATCCCTACAACAATATGATCTTAAGGCAATTGACACTCCAGAATTCGCATCAACCCACTAATGCTTTTATACGCGTGAAATACACGTACTATTCTTCTCTGTTAGGTTTCTTCCTCCTCACTCCCCAAACCTTCTTCCTCGTCGATCTCCCTCTGTGCGACCAGGTAATCTAATCTCTTCCTTTCTTCCTTTTTGTCGTTCTTCTTCGTTTATCTATCTTTTGCTGCTTCTCCGTTGTTTTTCTTCGTTTATATACCTTCTCTGCTTCCCCGCTTCATTTTTGTCGTTTTTTTCTCCTTCGACGTTGATATACTTTTTAGGTTTTCTGTCTGTTTTTTATTTTGGTTTTGCTATTTTTTGCGTTTTGATCCTGACGCAATGTTCTTTGATCTTTCTATTTGTGTTTGTCACACTCGAAGCACTTACTGTTTGATTAACACACTCTTTTACTCTTTGATTTTGTTTTTTGCCCTTCGTTTGCATTTGTGTTTAAATTGATGCATGCTCTAGATTTTGTTCACACAATTTTCTTGCTCCATACTTCGTTTGCACTTTTGTACCAATGACATAAAGTTTTTGTTGAATGACTTGCATTTTTGTCAATTTGCATGTACCAGATTTTGCTTGCACTTTTGTGGCAATGACATGTATTGTTTGTTAATTGAATTGCACTTTTTGCCTATTTGCATCCACCAGATTTGTTTGCACTTGTGTGCCTATTTCATGCATTATTTTACTTATGACTTGCATTTATTTTACTATTATCTTTACAAGTCTTCCTCTAATACACATGCACTTTATCCTTATAGATAAATCCGAAAATGATACTTAAGTTATGGTCGAGGTTTCTCCTTGAGGTTCGAGATATTACATCTCAACTATTTGATGCTGCTATATTCTATCGGAGGTACGTAAATTATTGTGGTTTTGGTATATGAAAATGTATGCTTACCAAATGCATTGATGGATCAAACATGGCACTAAGGAGATATCTGCTCTGTAATTGGCGAGTCAAATCTTCTCATGCTAGTAAGTCTGAACCAAAGAGGAGGAGAATAACAAACATGTGTAATTGTAAGGCTAAAGTCAATTTTATGTATGTAGCTCGTAAGGGTTATGTGTGCACAGATTTGAAGAGCGTCATACACATCCCATGGTTACTGGAAAAAATATAATTTTTGAAGAATAACTAGAAACTTACTCCCTTTCACTAAGATTTTATAATCAATTACTTGAAATCAAACATTGGTACAAGCCAGGCATACAAGTTGTATAAGGATTTAGTAGGAGCGTACTCTGATGTTCGCGCAACCATAGTTGATTTTAAGAATTTCAATAGGGATTTAAATGCATATATGTTTGGATATGATGACCAGATGGTAATTCATAGTCTATACCATAAAAAAGGAAATGTGCGAGGCATTCCATTTTGCATATCATCTTGATGATCAAAATCGTCTAGTGAAGTTGTTTTGTGTTGATCCTTTTGTCAGAAAGAGATTCTCTTTTTTGGCGATGTTATTTCAGAAGATGCTACATACAAATCTAACAGGTAATTCACCGTGGACTTCAATATTCATAAATGTGCATTTTATTAGCATTGACATGCATTGTGGCCTCAATTCCATGCACCTTTATGTGGTATACTTACATGCACATTTCTACATTAAGGATGCATTTTAGTATCATTGACATGCATTAGTTGATGATATTATTGCATTTTAGTGCTATTAACCTGCATTATTTATGAATTAACCTTTTTCTCATTTAGAATGTAATTTTGCCTAAATTTCATGCATATTTATGTGTTATACTTACATGCACATTCATACGTTAAGTTTGTTGATACGAGCCAATCACAATGGTTCAATTCACATGATTTATCACACATTTGGAGGAGTTATGAGTTGTATTAACAGATTATCCGAGCCAGAGATGAGCAGATTAGCTATTTAATAGTTTTTACACACAATTACAGAGTAGTAGAGTTAAGCCTTCATTGGAGCTACATAGTGGAGGTCTTCAAGCATATCAAGGAGAAGTGTAGCTGCTAAGAGTAAAGAGTCGACAGACCGGTGAGGGTTTTTACAAAAAATTACAGAGGAGTAGAGATAGGAATTCGTTGGAGCTACATAATGGAGGTCTTTCAAGCATACCAGGGAGAAGTGTAGCTACCAAGAGTGAAGAGTATACAGACCAGTGGCCGCGACCCATGCCTTTTACATCGCACCCCGCGCCAAGTAACCCATCCCAATTTCGGCCTTTTTCCACGTGATGGAATGATATGTTGCAACAACAAAGGAAGATATTACCGGCTTAAACCACCGTGCCTCGTGCCTTATTCACCGCTCCCCTCGTCAAGAGAAGATCCAAGTTTCCTAGATATCTTTGATTCACCTTCGAAGATAGATTCGGCCTGTTAGGATTTTATGTTAGTTTATATTTATTTTCGTATTTGATTATCTTTTCTACTTGTTATAATTAGGAAAAGAGATTCTCCTATATAAGGTCTTTCTCTCCCTACGAACCAAGCGTAGACTTTAGTAGTTTTTAGTATAGTTTCTAGTTTTGTTGTTTCTTTGTTATTTCATAGTTAGCATGGGGAGCTAAGCTCCACAACATTGTTTCCCTTTTTTATGAAGTTTATAATTGAAGTTTCAGTTTATAAGTGTTCTTCTATTCATTGTTAATTCGTACTATGTTGATGTCATTGCTTCCACGTTCTTAATTTTATTGCTTTGTATGATTAATTTTCCCGGCGAACTAAATATTATGATTACCGGCATAAATTCTTAAAAGGAAAACTCTTTAACTTGTTTCTTGTCTGGTTGCGGTAATTTGTTAAAGGAGGAAGCAATCCACATAGCCAGAATTCATAGACACACCTATTAGCTCGTCTTAGTTGTTGAGATTCGTAGACACTGATGCGCTTAGCTTGTCTCAAGGACTAAGATTTGTAGACTCCTGGTGGCTGATCGTTTTGACTATGCCTATGCTGGATATAAACGCGTTTTACAAGAGTCCGGTAAGCAAATGTAGAACATTGTTGTGTCTTTAATTGATAGGACAACATAAGAATTAATGTAAATAGGTACAAAGAACACAATGATTTAAACTGGATTGGATATTATAAATGGATTATAAAAGATGAACAACCACCCAAATCAAATCTAAGAGAATCAACAAAAATCTCACATTTTCCTATTATTGCATAAAATCTTATTCCATGTAGTATCAACTCCTTATTTATACTAGCTATAATGTTATTAGGAAGTAAGGATATCATTTACTTTGACAATCCATGTGTGTCACGACACATGCACGGGGGCTTCACACGAGCGGGGCCACGTCAGTTGTAGATTCTGACAGTCATTCAACTTGCAATTGGGATGATATAGGTGCATTGTAGTGGGATTGACGTGCATTATCTATGCATTCGGATTGCAATTTTGTTGATCTTATTACCATCCTCCCTTTACCTTTTTGTCTAGGTATGAAATGGTTTGTGTGCCCTTTACTTGTGTTGATAACAACAAGTGTTGAATTACGTTTGCCTTTGATTGTTGCATGAAGATATCCCCTCTTATGTATGGCTATTCGAGAATTTTAAAAAATCAATGAGTCATGAACCATCCATTATCTTAAATGATCAAGTTGCATTCGTGAAGTAAAAGTTGATGCATCTGAACAAGAGAATTTTAGAAAAAAGGTTCAATGGAGTAGTATGGAGTAATGAGTTGAACCAACAAGAGTTTGAGGGTTCTTGGAAGGAAAATATTATTGACTTTCATCTCGAAGACTTGAAGACAATAGCTGAATGCAAGCTATGTTTGATCTATGTCATTATTGGATTCGTGTATACTTTCAAGACGTAAAAATGGATGGTTTGTTACGGACGACCTCGAGATTCGAAAGCCAGAATCATTTTTTGCCAACTTTATTGGTAGATCATCAATCCTGGTTACGTTATGTTTATGGTGAAATTTGGAAATGCAATTGATTCTCAGCGCTACAAACAGAATAAGCTCGACCTATATTCATCTACTTGCAACCCGATATTGAAGACTAGTTTGCCGACTGAGGTACAATGTGCATATGTTTTCACTTTGAATGTGTTTCATGAGTTGTTGGATGACATATGTGAAGATGCATTCTGATGTGGTTTTTCTAACTTCGTGAAACATGATCATATCAATCATATCTACGTGATCCAATGATGGAAATGAATACATCGTCAAGCATAATAAGTCCCTTAATGAATTCTCTTGTTCATACAACAAGTTCATAACACTGGCCTCCCTTGTGCTCACATGTTCTTTGCTTTTGAAGCAGATCGTTTGGATGCATTACCTGAGAAGTAAATTGCATCTCGTTAGACAAAGAATTCAATTTAAAGCCGACTTTCAAGATTGATGATTCAGTGTACACTCAAGGATTGGAATTTGACAAAAAGAAGTCTTTAAGAAACCAACTTCTAGCTGAAATGCACATCATTGTTAATACTATTGAAAATGATATTGACTCTATGAAGCATCTCCTCACTGTATTGAAACATGAAAAAGGTGCTATATACATCAAGTATCTTTTTTATCAAGTTTGAACGCACCTTTAAGCAGAATAGAGAACTTTCTTGGTTTTATACAAGAAGAATAAGAAGTTCACCAACCCCATAGTCAAAGGACAAGGGAAGACCACCGCAAAAACAATTAAAGGGTATTGCGGAAACACTAAGGTGATGCAGTCCTTAGCTATTAAGATGCATTTGTTTATAATTGACATGCACTTTTTACACATTGACATACACTCTTTAAATACTAATATGCAACCCCAAAATGGAATACACTATTTGATCAATGACTTGCATTATATCTTCATTAACATGCAATATTTAATTATTAACATGCACTTCATATTTTTTACATTTTAAATACACTGTTTATTTTTTATTTTTTTATTTAAGATATCAAGCATCAAAGCAGAAAAAATTATGCACATCATGTAGCAAACCTAGACACACCACTAGAACTTGCAAGCGAGAGAATCAAAACTAATAATTTTGATAACAATTACTTTGACTTCATTGAAACAATATTTTTGTATTTTAGTGCATTTTGATACGATCAACATGCACTTTTACTAAATTGACATGCATAGAACTATTGTTTAAGTATTTAGTGTTAATCATACACTTCTTTTCATCAAGTTTGCACATTCAGTGCAATAGATTGCACTTTTTACTGAATTGATGCATTTGATCAGAAACCATATGCAATTTGAAAAGATTAACATGCACCTTTACCAAATTGACACCCATTTCATCAAGACTAATATGCACTATAAAAAATGACATGTATAATACTATCTGTTTAAAATACACCAATATCCATCCCAGAAATATCCAAACTTAAACACAACAATATCCAAAACCCAATGGTTTAGGAGTACTTGATCTCAAAGCCTTCAACTGCTCTTCATCACCTTAATGTAAGCCCATAGTCTTAATCCTTCATTCCCTATCCAAAGTACGTTTCTATATGTCTCATAAAAAATACCTTAGAATCAACGTGGTTGGTTCGTCTCTCCAAGGCATTTCAATCCTTACAACATGAACCTTCTTTTCATCATAAAATGATGTAGCTTTGGACTGTAATCCATTATTCTCTAAAAGTGTAATGAAAAACTTTCTTTGTAATAAACATCATATTAGAAGTTATTTGCATAAAAATACTATGCCTGCTATAATCATTTCCACCAAATCTCCATGAACACTCAATTACTTGTTGTCAATTTTCCGGTTATTTGAATTGTCAATAATACCAAATCCGGGGTTCTTCACATTGATGACAATGATGTAATAGTGTTCAGATTTCCATATAGGAATACAAACTGCATTTTGAGATCAAAATACCTAATTAATCTATTATAATAGAGATAATTAATAGAAAACAAGAAATAATTAATATTTTATCATATCAGATCTATTTCTTTTAGTTGCAATTAGCTGTTCCTTTTGCGTAATCCTCAAACATATTTACAAATCAATCACATCGTGCTTCTTGAATCCCTTCATCATCTTTCATTAGAAATCCCTACAAATTATTGGAAAAGATATATTCTCAATCAACATGCATTATTTTAGCATGCATAATTTGAATATCAACATGCACTACTTATTGATTAATATGCATAATTTGACTATCAACATGCATATATCGGCAATCAACCTGAATTATTTGGCAACTTACGTGCATCATTTGGCTATTAAACATTCATTATTAGGGAAGAGTTATTGTTATGTCATGTGGGAAGAAATATCTTAATGGTATGTCGGTACTCTTTAGGATCTCAATAGTGTTCAGTACTTTTGACCAGCGATTGAGGAAGTTACTTTCCATCCATTCACTCTCCTTCATTGACTCGAATCTTTCTTAATTGATGTAACATTATCCATCTTGAATACAACTTCCATTCGGTTGCAATGTACTAACATTTTACATGAGACTTTATTTTTATATTTACTACTCAAATGTCAAGAGTTAAAAAGGATTTTTTACTATTTTATTGATGGGTCTATCAAATAGTTGTAAAACTTCTTTTATGCATTTGTTGGTTTTATCTTCAAGTTTACTTGCCTTTGTTTGCATGATGACTTGTTCAAGCGTGAAGGTTTTCACTTACACCTATTACCCAAGACTCTTGACTGGAATGTCACCTTTTTCTTTCTCTTTTTCTCTTGGATTGATTTTTCAGGCCCCTTTTACTTAGTTTGTTGTATTGGAGTTTTCTCTTGCACTTGTATTGTCTTATTAATCTTATCTTATCCTTCTTGGTATTACCCCTTTAAGTCTACATGATATACAGTTCTCTTTAAAGAAAAAATATTAGACATGCATATGTAAGGAATAGACATGTATTTTATAGTAATAAACCTGCATATATAAGGAATATACATGCATTTTAATGAGTTTAAACATGCATATTTAAGGACATGCATTTTAGTGATGCATTTTAAGAGATAAACATGCATTCTAATGAGATGGACATGCATATATAAGGTATATACATGCATAATGAAAGAATGCACATGTATTTTAAGGAAGTAGACATGCATTTCAAAGCAATGGATATGCATATTTAAACACATACCCGGTCCTTCTCCGGTTCAATTGGTAGTGATCCACCCACCTCAACTAGTGCATTTTATGCATCTTCTTGTTTTCTAACCTCATCCACTGGCATATTTGATGCAGCTTCCTGTTCCTTTTGCCCCTCCCCACTTGTTTTATAATGTGATCTATTTATGATGATTCTGTTCACACTATTTAACACATTTGTATATAAGTTATGAGAGGTTTTAATGGAGATGTAAGGTGTCTAGAAATGTGTATTGGAGGTTTTTACATATGTTTGAGATGTTGTTGGAGAGAAGACATGAAGAATTGAAGAGAAGAAAGAAGTTGATAGACAATCACAAAATTGTGAAACAAATGCTATAAAAGGATGAAAACAGAGGCCAATCCGGTCTTTCACAATAAAGTAATAGATGGAATTGTCATGAAACGACTTATTAGCAGATTAATATATCATTTTGGAATGGCATATCCCACTCCATAAAACTGGAGCCGCGCCCGAGGAATCGCTGCAGTCCAAAATCTCGCAAGAAGTCGTCTTTAGGAGCAAATGTTGTTGTTTGAGCTAGAGTGTATAACTAGCTAGCTCAATTATTCCTCTTTTTTTGATGATGATAAACATAAGTGTTTGATGTCCATTGTGTGTGATAAGCTTTACAGATATAGCTCGAGGAGTTAGGAGAGTAGCTTTGATACAAGCGGACTAGCTTAGTCCATGAGAAGACTAGCTTGTAGCCTAGCGGGGAAAGCGAATCTCACCAAGACAAAATAAGTGATGAAGTGAAGAATAAATAAGTGAAGAGAAGAGTTAGAATACAAAAGGACTAGCTTTAAGCGAAAAGAATCATTGTAAAGCTAGTGGATCACGCTTCTACATAAAGAGAGAAAATACAAGCAATGATGTGAAAAAGTGAGAGTCTAGACGAGGAATCCTGCACCAGCGCATAGAGGATTTGGTCAAGTGAAGGGAAGGACGAGAAGCTAAGGATAGGGGAAGTGGAAATAAATGGAGTTTGTTAGGATTTCTACCTATGGATAGTGATGAACGGGGATCGCCAAGGTGGACAAATCAGGGCCTAGGTAAGGGTATGGAGCGGATTGCCAACGTGGACAAAGTTGTTACTCAAGAGAAGAAGCACAAAGCGCATATGGCTGTTGATGCATTCCAGGGGTGGATGATCACACGGATTGCTGAGGTGGACTTCTTAATGTCGTGAGATATAGTTCTGCTAAGGCTTGGGCGTTAAGTTTAGGAATACTATATATACGTGCATTAGGTGATGTTAGGCACACAAGCTTACACAAGTTTACGAGCTTAAGACTTTATAAGCTAGAGAGATGGAGAGCTTCAGAGAGAAAGCTAGAGAGCTAAGAGAGCTTAGGATACTTCACTTGCTGAGATGAGACAGAAAGAGCGAATCAGAGAGAGTTGAGAGCTAGACGAAAGCTACTCTATGTTGAGTCCGCTGTGAAGTAAGCGAGTGTTCTAAATCACCTTAGAGCTTGAGAGAGATTGCTTGTATTGTGCTGAACGCATATTGTATTGTGAGGGAGAGTTAGTTAGAGTTAAAACTAGCTCTAGTGTGTAATTTCTCTTGATTAATATAATCTTAGTGGTGAGTTTTAACCCGAGCTTATTAGAATCTTAGGGTTCTCACCATGGTAAATCCTTGCATTAAGCTGAACTTCTAAACTCGTATTTCTAAGTTCAACATTGTAGCTAATCTCCCCTTCCGCAACTCTAACACACTAGCTTACTAGCTTGTTGTGTTTACTTGGAGATTAGACTAGCTTAATTGTGTTTTTATCATATAAATTTTTTAAAAACTTAAGTGAGCCGATCAAAGACTAACTCGTCTATCCGATCCAACTCGATCCTACAAATGTCAACTGAAGGTCGGTTGCAACCCGTGCCTTTATTGTTGCGTCCAGGAGCCAGTGAGAATTTATCTTGTTTTCAGATTGTTCACTCAGTTATAGAAGATAAGAAGAATCTCACCGACTTTATAACCGTCGCATCCCCGCGTCTTGTTCTCTGCGGCACGCGCCTCCCTCAAGATAGAAGATTCAAAGTCCTTTCTTGTTTCACCTACTGAGATCGATTTGATTATTATTGTTTATTAGTTAGATAGTTAGATTTGATTTCGTGTTTGAATTATTTTATTAGTTTTAGTTATCTGGTAGAATGAGGCCCAGTTACTCTCTATATAAGGAACCTTCCTAGGAACCAGAGGTTACGAAGTTAGACATGTTCAAAATTTACGTGGTTTTAGTTTAGTTTCCCTTTTTACTTAGTTATCCATGAAGACTAAGCCATACATTGTATTGCTTGACATTGAGGTTTATACAGATGTTTGGTTTTTGTAAGTGTTTTTCTATCTCTATTGATTCCAATGTGTTGATTGTGTATTTCCTTGTTTATAAAGATTATTTCTTTGTGTGCTTGAGTTAGATAGGTAACCTAGCATATCTAAGAGTACATTGCATTATATTATCAAATAATACAATTGTAATATGTTTAGATTGGTTGAGGGCATGTTAAATTAGGACATACAAACACAATTGAGATTTGTTAACATGGTTGCATCTTATCTCAGTTGTATCTTTTCTGTCAGTTATAAACTGTTTTACAGGGTTCTTGTATTGAATGTAAATGGTGTTTATTTCTCTTAGATTAGGATGAAACATGAATTAATATTTATAGGTGGCAAGGAAAACAATGATCAAAACCTTAAGTATAAATGGATTATTTAAGTGAAACAATACTCACCATAAGTAATACAAACCTAAAAAACTCTTTTGTTATTAAAGCTTTCAACTTTAACTACTATTCCACAATCTCTATATGGGATCGACCCTTGCTTACCACTTGATCTTGTAATTGGTAGTTAGGAAATGAATATTAATCTATCGTGCGCAACCGCACGTCATTTTGGTCCTTATCCAACTCCGCTCCTTCATATTGTTGCACTATATCATTGACAATATCATTCACAAAATCCATTGCACGCTCTTTGTCTTGAACTACATCGTCTTTGTTTATAATTGAAGACATTGTAAAGTTTATCTTCAAACCTGTTCTCATAAATCATTTCTCTTCTCGGTGGAGTAGGTGTTAGGTTTATCCCAAGATCAAACATATTCGTTGGGTCATAATCTTGAAAATCGTCCTTAGCCTTCATGGTCTTCTCAATCTCTTCCAAGCACTTTGAAACTGCATCCCAGAATTGCTAATGAGACATTGTCTCCTCATTTTCCATTGTTATGGATTGAGACAAGCTTGAAGTAAAATTTATCTTAAGCATTTCATCTATTGCATCATTAACCTTGTTGTAGATATTGTTGTTCTGTAGCTGGAGTCCTTCAACAGTCTTTAACCTATTCAAGTAGTTACTAATTTCCTCAGCCAGGATCTTCCCCTCCTCTATGTGGTTCTTTAAAATACTTTGCACAATTTGTAATGACACATGAATTTTGTAGCAATTAGAATGCATTTTCTTTTCAATTGACATGATCTTATCAACATACACATGAATAAGCATGCACTTTATTACAATCATCAATCAACATGCACAACTTTGAAATTAGTATGCATTTTCATCAATCAACATGCAAATATTTTCAATCAACATGCACTCATATACAAGAATATGGAAAAATAAATAATATTATATATTTAGTAGTTAGATACTAAATGTGTTACTTACCAAAAGATTATCATGTTCATGCGATTGATGGGTAGTGTCGCAGGTAAACATCGTATACTTGAAGGTGAAGCATTTTTATAGTAAAAAGCTAAAGAAGAAATCTTAAATGGATCTCTTACAAATCCTAAGCCAAACCCTCCACGTTTGATTTCAAGTGTTTCTCTCTCTTTTAAGATCTTTTTGTTCCAATTGTTGATGATAGGTAAGTCTCTTGAAGATGGGTTATTTCTCATGACAACACGATCAACATAAGCCATCTGAAAGAAAAGAGCATTCACATTTATAAGAACATATAACATAAAGACATGCATATAATTAAGTGGCATCGACATGCATTTTATTGAGTTTACACATGCATATTTATGGAACATACATGCATTTTAATGAGTTTAAACATGCATATTTATGGAATAGACATGCATTTTAGTGGCATTAACATGCATTTTTAAGAGATAGACATTACATATTTAAAGGATAGACATGCATAATGAATGAATGCACATGCATTTTAAGGAAATACACATGCATTTTTTAAGAGATAGACATGTATTTGAAAGAGATAGACATGTGTACCAGTGGAATTGACCTGCACTTGCTATTGGTAGTAAAATTGGTCCTCGAAACCTACTAGAACACTTCCTATTCTAGTTCCAAATGACTCAATAAGAACGGTGATGGTATGTTGACTCCAATACAAGTCAGGAATAACTGATGCATCTTCGATTGCATCCAGAACGCTTATATTCAGACCTCCACTTGTACTGCTTTGAATCACCAGATTATTGAACAGAATAATGAAGTTTCTTCTAAACCAATCATCAAGTGTTTGTCACTATAGAGTCTTAGTAGCTACTATAGATGGTGTAACCACATTAAGATCAAGAACAACCTAATAAAACAATAGTGCAAGTCATCAATAAGCGTATCTATATCAAACCAAAGTGCATCAAAAACCCAGAAAGGTGAATAAGAGCAAAAAAAATTGATGTTCATTACTAAGATAATGCAACCAAATTAAACTAAAATGTAATGTAATCAAACCAAAGTGCAATAGAGTGCAAAAATAATCAAACCTTCTTTCATGTGATCTCATCAACCTTAGTAGAGAACTACCTCAAGAATACTTCAATGTAGGGATCATTAGTCATTCTCTTGTCCAATATTATCTCTTTGTTTTCATATGGAAATCCAAAATACTTATGCACATCAAAACATTGGAGATGTATCTCCTTACCAGCACCAAAATTTACGGTACATGATGACAGAAATTTTCGATCAACCAGTAGTTGAGACATTGTGGAACTTCCTTTATATCCCAATTTTACAGTTCTCCAAACCCAATTTCAACAACATTGTTCATTTGAATAGGACTCGTACGGGAAATCAATTCACACATCAACTTTGATCTTGTTTGCATGATTGGATATCTGGACTTCTTTTTTATACCATCTCTTGAAGTCTTTATAGGTTCTTCCGGTTATTTTTATACTACCTTGCTGTCTTTCTCTTTTTACCTATTTTTCAATTACTTTTTCTTCTCTCTTTTTTGGTTGTGATGCTTTTGGTCTTTGCATTTTTTGAGTATTGTCTCTGTAATGATCTTGGTGTTTAGCCTTGAATTTCTTTGTGTTTGCCTTTGCTTTGTAAGGGATAATAGACCTTCAACTAGAGTAGACTAATAATATCTAGTTATCCTCTTGTGCTCAATACTACAAGGTGGATAATGAATATACATTTAAAAGAGAATGCATTGAAATTAAAGTAAAGTGCAACCAAATCTAATAAAAGTGCATCTAGATCAAAAAAAATGTAACACAACTTCAACAATAAAAAATGCATTTCATTTAATTAAAATTACAACCTAATCAAGCTAAAGTGCAATTGAATCAAACCAAAGTTCAAAAGATAAAAGAGTATAACACAATCAAACCTTCAGGGGTGCTAGATTGAGATGCTCTAGTCTTTCTCTTGCTCGTGACTGCTCAAAGAATCAAGAGTACATGTATGTAGGTAGAAAGTGCAAGCTAACACACAAAGCATGCACAATCATTAACCTTCCACATTTTTCCAATCGACGTGTATTTTGTACCAATCAACACACAAAATTTGGTAAAAAGAAAAAGATATTGCACCTAAATTATAAAAAATGCATGTATTTTGGCAAAGAGTGCATCCTATTCATAGGAATGCATGTGTTTTGGCAAAGGGTGTATCCATTCAAAGGAAAGTACAATATATCATCAAAGATTGAAATAGGCCAAAACTGCATTGGAATGTATGAATACTGCAATATTTAGTCGAAGTCATGTGCGATACATAAATAAAGTAATGAAGTCTTTTCTCTACCAGTTTGCTCTGCATTCAAGCTCCCTTTGTCGTTCTTTGCCTTCGATCTCAGTTCTATTAAAAAAAACAAAGTAACAAAACCCTAAATTTAGTAAATCGCAGTCTAAAAACCAAAAACAACTGCCAAAAGATACGAACGCACCGCGATTGGTCTCACAATCTACAATGAAAGTCGACATGTTTTGATTTTTATAGGTAGAAACTGGAAGTCACAATCTACACTGGAAGCTCTAATGGTCACAATCTAAACTTGAAGTCGCAATCGAAATCTAAAAACCTGAAGTCGCTAGATTTGAGACGAGAGGCTACAAAAATCCCTAGGTTTGTAGGAAGAAACTGCGCTAGAAATTATGATTTGATTGCATATATTGATGTACAAAAAGTAAATGTGTGGTTTTACATCTGAAATAGAAGCGTGTGGAGATATATGGCTTATTTTAAACGCGCTACACACGTTTAATCCTAGCCACTGATGCAGACAGGTGTACGGTAAATAATAATTATTTGTACCAGTATTTCACCCTATTGAAAAAACTCGTTAAAATAGTCAAAATTATATTCTTTTTGGTACAAGAAGTGAATATTTTTGGAACCGAAAAAGTATGTTTTATGTGTTTGTATTGGTTTGTTGGTTTACTTTATACGTTAATGAGTTTTTTTCATTATTTTCAATCAAAAAATTGTGAATTTAAATATCTTATATTATTAATAAAAACTTAAGCCTAAAAATCCTTATAAATTTAATAGGAGGGAGTATATATTAGAGACTGGCCCATTCTTCCTAGACATATTTGTTTTAGGGTTTGTTAGGCTTGTGTATTTATAAAGAGATTTGTTATTTATAAAGAGGTTTTTATTGATAACTTTATTTGGCTAAAAATAGTTTTTATAAAAAGAGGTGTACTTTTTTTGATAAATTAGAGTGCAACAGATAAAGTAAAATGTAATTATTTACACTTTTTTGAAAATAAGAAAAGTATTTTTTTTAAAATAAAGTCTTTATAAAAAAAATACAAAGCACGAGATGGAACCTTAATTGCGATAATAATGCCCTCTAATCATACTCATTATATTATAATGCGCAAAGGTAAAACTTTAGTAGGGATTTATTTCGCTTTCTCATCTTCTTTATTAATGTTTGGGTAGATTTGTTTATTTCCTCCTCACACTGGATTGCACCAGCGAAACATATTACTAAGAATTATCCAAGATTTCCAGGGATTAAAAAGCTGTCCTTCAAAATTTTGCAGTAATGATGAATCTCAACAAAACTGATTCTCGTCCATGTGAATGCATGTTAGAGATAGTGCTATTAAAATTTACATCATTGTTAATGGGTCATGTTAGATATATGGGTTTTGACGGCGATTTATCCTCTAATAAGTTCATTGAGAATGTTTCGGAATTAGGGCTTGTTTGCTCAAATTATGATGAAGTTTTTAAAAAAAATGTTTGTTTGGCAAATTATGGTTTTAACGGCGATTTACCCTTACATTATAATGTTATTTTTTATAAATTTTTTTTATTTTTAATATGGAATGCAAAGTTCAAACCTTATATAAAAAATGTCATTATGATTGAAAATATGATTTAAGTTAACTATCCTTAAAACTAATATCATAGGTGAAATAAGCGAAAGTGTTAGACAAGAAACGATCCTCATGTGTAGAACGTTTTCTAGAGAAGACTAGAGCACTGCAGTGCAACGATGCAAAGTTTTCAAAAATAGAATAATATTATGGGTTGACCGTTTAATTCAATGACTAGGATTTCACCCTACCCCCACTCGCTATCACAGAGGAATTGAGCCGAGAAATTCTTTGAGTCACCCACATCATTATAAAATGAATAGAAGAAGATCTTGTGACTCAACATATTACCTTAAGATTATTTTCTAAGATAATATCAAATTAAATAAAATCATACTATTTTGAGATTTGACCATTATCAACTTACGTAAGCGTGATTATTAAGGGAAGTTGGTGCAAAAGTATTAGAATTGCAAAGAAGAGTAACTCATTCCAACTTACGTTTTGAAGAGCCGACTAAGTGAAGAAAGAAGAAGAAGAAATGTGTTATTCGAGTTTTAGAGTGAGAGTGATTCAAGTTGTATTGCGTTCTTAATTGTAATCAAGAAGTAATAAAAGTAAACATTTCTACATCTTTCTAGTGCGAATCTAAAAGGTACTGGTTTTCTCTAAGTACTATTAAATATAAACAGAGTTTTTGTTGAGATAAAATATCTCATATCGAAAGTTGGGAAATAATAAGCCTACTATATAAGCTTATGGATTACTCCTCCAATTGCAGTTGGTTTTAGGATGGAACCCAATCGAGCTTGTGTGTTGGGCCAAACTTCTTATGCGCTCTTGCATGCACGTCCCCCTTGTTCGTATTACACGTGAGGTCCATGTAATTTGACATGGTATCAGGGACGGGAATCGGCTTTGGGTCCACGAGATTGTTGAGACGTTAGCCATAAAGAGAATGAGATACTTACACACACTCGTTACACTTGCAGAGGTATATTGAGATAAAGTATCTTATATCGAAAGTTGGGAGATCATAATTCTAATATCTTTATCTCACATTGAAAGTTGAGAAATAATAGTATATAAGTTCATAAATTATTCATTTTATTCTCAATTAATTTTAGAATAGAACCTCATTAGACTTATATATTAAACCCGACTGCACTTATTCACTCATAATTTGAAAACTTTCACTATTACTCAGTGTGACTTGCACTATCTTTCTTATTTTTATCTCGATGCGTTGTTCTCAAAGAACGAAAGATTTTTGTTCCTTGTAACACAACGCTAACACGTTACAAGAGGCTATTACTTTTACCCTTTATCAACTCATATTTCTTAGTATTTTTTTGTACTCAAACGTACTTAAGTTTTGGGATGACTTAGTTATATAGCATCATAAACATCAACGTGAATCCACTAATTATTATGCGAGCACTGAGCAGTGATATGTCAATGAGTTTTTACTATACCCATATAGTACAAAGTTTACCAAATTGATTTTTATGTAGTCATTTATGATGTAGTGTAAGCGGAAGCTTAGGAGAAAGCCTCCATTGAACGAGAGAAATGAAGAAAAAAGAGAATTTTGTTGTAATTGATTAGAGTTTGTTACAACATAAAGGACTATATATGAAATACGGAGCATGTGCACAGCACGTGAGGAGATAACAGAATCATCTTATTATATTAATCTATCCCCCCCCCCCCCAAGATGGGGGTGGTCAATCAAACCCATCTTGTGAGAAGTTGCTGAATGTGCGAACCAGGAAGGCTTTTCGTCATGAAATCAGCAAGTTGCAACCGCGTAGGCGTGTGCGAAAGAGAGATTAAACCCTCGAGAAGCTTTTCCCGAGCGAAGTGGCAGTCCAAGTCGATGTGCTTGGTTCGCTCGTGGAAGACGGGGTTCCGCGCAATGTAAACCGCAGCCTGGTTATCACATTTCACCGGAATAGGACGGATATCCGGTACGGATTAATCATCGAGAAGACGGGTAAGCCAGGCTAATTCAGCACAAACCCGTAGAAGTGACCGGTACTCTGCTTCAGCAGAGGAAAGGGAAACACAAGGTTGTCTCTTTGATTTCCAAGAAACCAGACAGCCACCCATAACAATGACGAAACCATTGACCGGCCGCCGAGTGTGAGAACATGTAGCCCAGTCGGCGTCACAGAAATCCTGAAGCCCAAACACAGGAGAACTGCTGAGTAACAGAGCTTTGTTGATTGTGCCCTGAAGGTATGACAAAACGTGTTTGGCGGCTTGAAAATGAGGCTCCCTGGGAACTTGATGAAACTGACTCAAGTGTTGGACGACAAACGCAATATCGGGTCTAGTGTGGACCAGAAAATTGAGTTTGCCGACAAGCCGACGGTATAAAACAGGGTCATCAAGTGGCGTGCCATCATCTGGAGTAAGAACTGAGCGAAGCTCTAAAGGACCAACCGCACAAGTATTGGAAGAAGATGGAAACTCAACCAAAACAGAGGAAATGAATCTCCTCTGACTCATCATATACCCAAGCTTAGTTCTAGTAAATTCGATACCCAGAAAGAAATGGAGCTCACCAAGATCTTTGATTCTGAAGAGATCATTAAGCCGTGACTTCAAAGAGACCAATTTAGACAAAACAGTCCCAGTAAGCAAGATATCGTCCACGTACACAACCAAATAAGTCACAGAATCGGCAGCTCGTTTGACAAAGAGAGAAGGGTTATTAGGCGACTGAAGAAAACCAAAATCTCGAAGGGAAGAGGACAACTTAGCATACCACTGCCGAGAAGCCTATTTTAGGCCATATAATGATTTGTTAAGAAGACAAACATGGGTCGGATCAAGGACAAGACCAACAGGAGCTTTCATGTAAACTGTTTCATCCAAATCACCGTGAAGAAACGTGTTATTCACATCGAGCTGGAAAATTGGCCAATTGCGTTTCAGAGCGACGGACACAAGGACACGAACCGTTGTCATCTTGACAATCGGCGAAAAAGTCTTCGTATAATCGACTCCTTCCTTTTGTGTAAATCCACGGACCACCAACCGAACCTTATAGCGTTCAATGGCTCCATTGGCGTGGCGTTTCACCTTATATACCCATTGGCAACTGATCGCCTTCTTCCCTTTAGGCAATGGAACCACCTGCCAACTGTGATTCAAATCCAAAGCCGCAAACTCATCTGCCATGGCCTTCCGCCAAACCGAGTAAGAACAAGCCTCCTAATAAGTCAAAGGTTCTGAGTCAGGGAGAATCTAAGAGGGAAGGGAGTGTGAGAATTGGACTGTGGAGGTCAGCGTGTGACCACAAAAGTGACCATCAGAAGTGACCAAACCACACTCGTAATCAGACAAGTAGGGAGGCGGACGATGTTCTCGTGTAGAGAGGCGAGGCAAAACAGGGCAAAGGGCTTGTGTTTGTGTGTTTGGGCTATGTGTTTGGGCTTTGTGTTTGTGGGCTGGAAGAATGTGGTAATGGTCCATCGTCAAAGCAAAAATCCGGTTGTATGGAAGTGGGCTTAAGGAAGGAATGATTGTGGAAAGGAAAGACTTGTTCATGGAAAACAACATCCCGAGAGAAGAATACCCACTTAGATGACAAATCCATGACTTTGTAGGCCTTTTTCCAAAAGGATACCCTAGAAAAACACAAAGGAATGGCTCTGGCTTGGAATTTATCACGTCCATGATGAAGTGTTGACGCGAAACAAATACAACCAAAACTCTTTAGTTGGGTATAAGATGGAGATTTGTGGTATAAGAGCTCAAATGGTGTTCTATTGCGTAAGAGCCGAGATGGGAGGCGATTAATGATGTGAGCGGATGTAAGAACACTTTCTCCCCAATAACACAATGGAGCTTTGGAATGAAACATCAATGCCCGAGCAATTTCTAGCAAGTGGCGATGCTCACGCTCTACAACGTCGTTCTGTTGCGGTGTGGCCACACACGACGTCTGATGCTCTATACCTTGAGCAGAGAAGTAAGCCGCAGTAGATGTACTACTACCAAGCTCTAGAGCGTTACCCGAACGAACCATACGGACTTTTCTGCTAAACTGGCGCTCGACCATGGTGATAAAACTTTGTAGAAGGCAGAGCTCTTAGTAGCCAATAAATGCACCCAAGTTGACCGTGTAAAATCATCAACAATGGTGATAAAATGCATGTAGCCAATGTAACTGGCAGTATGGTAAGGCCCCCACAAATCGACATGAATCAATTCAAAGGGAAAAGTGGTTTTAATAGAACTATGAGGAAACTGTAAGCGTGTTTGCCTGGATCTTGCACACACAGTACACGACTCAATATCAACCTTATTATTTTCCTTGACAAATTTCAAAAGTGACATAGCAGAAAAGGGTAAATGGCCAAGGCGAACATGCCAGGTGACACAATCAACTGCAAAGCAGGAAGCAGGTACAGAATTGAGCAATTTCTTGTCCTGTATAGAAGCTGAGTTTCCAATAGCTGTCCTCAAAAAGTATAGATCTCTATCTGACTTACCAATTTCCATCATCTTCCTCATAAAAGGCGCCTGCATAAAGCAACGATCAGGAGTAAACACAACATTGCAATAGAGATCTCTGACCAGACGTCCAACAAACAACATATTGCACTTAAATTCAGCCACAAACAAAACATCCTTCAACAATAGATCAGGAAGGACTTGAACAGAGCCCATAGTAGTCACATGGATGACTACCTTATTAGGCAAAGAAATCTCAAACGACCTAGATGAAGCATATGTGCTGGTGAACATGGCAAGATCACAACACATATGTGAACTGGCACCACTGTCTATGATCCAACTACGAGAATCAAACAACGCAGTATTGAATGAAGTACCTGCAAAACCTGCAAAGTCATCCTGATTAGAGGAATTGCCTTTGTCCACAGCGCCAGAGTCAAGGAAGCTGAGCAGGCGACTGATCTGGTCTGTAGTGAGCTGAGCATATTGAGAAGGACCAACCACAAAACCAGCAAGTTCCCAGAGGAATTAGATTTAGAAGATTTCTCGTTGTCCTTGTAGCTAGGTGGAAAACCGATGAGAAAGAAGCATCGATCCACCGTATGATTAGTCTTCTTACAGTTTGTGCAAAATAGAGATTTATTCTCAGATTTAGGATTGTCAGATTTAGTTTGAACAAACATTGAAGAAGACTCTTTAAAATAGGTGTTCCTGCGTTCAATTCCCTCTGTGTTTCCTCTTGCAAGATCAAGGAATAGGTCTGATCCAAATTTGGAAGAGGTTTCATTAGCAATATTGAGCCACAGATAGCAGTATAAGACTCGTTTAATCCCATTAAAAACTGAAGCACTCTATCAGCATCAGTATTCACCACACAAGTCAAACCACAAGTACACAGTATAGGTTCCTTCAAACCAGCAATTTCATGAGTAGTAGTGAAATACTCAGAAATAGAAGAAGTACCTTGCACAAAGTGATTGAGTTCCTTTTGAACGGAAAACAACTGAGTGATGCTAGGTTTGCCATACCTGAGAATCAATTGACTCCAAATAGCGCTAGAATTGGTTGTATAAAGAACGCTCCTGCGAATTTGAGGCCCAAGAGAGTTCATCAGCCAGGATTTAACCATGTCGTTACATCGAATCCAGTTCACATGCTTCGGATCTGTAGCGACAGGACAAACAAGTGCTTTGGTGACAAAAGAGAGCTTGGTCTTAGCTGAGAGAGAAGTACGAACTGAAATCTTCCAGTCGTTGAAATTCCGGCCATCAAGCACCTCTGGAACAAGCGAAATGCCTGGATGATCGCTAGGATGTAAATAATACGGATCATTGTGGTCTATGGATGAGGTCTGAGGTAATGGATCTGTGATAGTCATCGAGAAGATGAAAATTAACGAACAGAGGGGAACGTTAAAACGAACTTCAGATCTGAGAAGAGAAAAACGCAGAATCAGAATTCCTGCTCTGATACCTGATGTAGTGTAAGCGGAAGCGTAGGAGAAAACCTCCATTGAAGGAGAGAAACGAAGAAGAAAGAGAATTCTGTTGTAATTGATTAGAGTTTGTTACAGCATAAAGGACTATATATGAAATACAGAGCATGTGCACAACACGTGAGGAGATAACAGAATCATCTTATCATATTAATCTATCACTTTAAGTTACCGGTTACAATATAATACTCTATCTCTCCTATTTTCCTGTCTTATTTCTATTTTTATTATCCTTTTAAATTTATCTAGTTTCTATTTTTTAAAAATTATTTTATCCATTTTATTCTTATATTAATCTAATTTTATTACATTTTTATTTATCTCTCCATAGTTATTCACTTTTACGTCTCCGTCTCTTCTTTATCTCTATATCTCTTCTCATATTAGTACACTTTTCACTTAATCATTATTTTTCTTGATTTGCATATACATGTCAAATTTAAACTCAGAAACTGGAATTGAAGAAGTAAAATTTTACTCCCTCTAGGTACAAATACATGTTATTTTAGAGCAACTTAAAAAAGATACAAATACATGTCATTTTACCATTTTTTCTATACTTTTACTTTATTTACTCCTATGCAATTATTGCATTAAAAATTATTTTATTTTTTTAGATATTATTTTATATGTTTCCAATATCACTTTAATAAAATTATCTAAATATAAAAATTCTAAATTAATTTAAATTTTATATAAAGACATGTATTCTTTGTATCCGGAGAGAGTAGCACCGAATATAGTAGTACGATTCTATGAGGGCCTGAACTAACTCGATGCACGCAGTCGGCAAGGGAATCATAAGCTTACGAATCCAATGCAATTTGTATTTCCCAAATGAAGTGAATGAAATGTTTGACCTGAAAAAGAAATCAACTGCACATGTAATCTCGTCCGTTCTAATCTGTCGGTGGCCTTTGATCGTCTATTCCCTCCTCGCATATTTGCATGATGTCGTTTACTTGTCTTATTGTTACCCTTTTTCTATTTCTTGCATTGATCTAAAAAAAGTTTTTTTTTAATACTTCCTGTGCTCTTTTCTTCTTCATGATTGTTTTTTATATTTACTGATATATGTTTTCTATCGTATATATCTCTAAAATATTCATTTTAAAATTTTGATATTCTTAAAGTATTTATTGAGACGAATCAAGCAAGATCATTCATGACTATGTTTTTACTTATATACTGAAAGCTATTAACAAGATTCCATTAACCGCTGAATAGTGCCGGAAAAAAAGCGAGAAGAACAAAAGGGGACGGAGGGAGTACTATAAACTAGTTTTACGAGCTATTGTGGTTAAATATTTTATATTTTATTTGGTATAACCAACATTTTATTTAGGTTTTTAATTTCCTAAAGAAAAGGTTATTTTTCTAAAAAAACATGTAGTAGAACATTTACAGCTATTAAATTAATTTTAATTAAGTATAATAATTTTAAAATGATGTGAATATTAAAACCCTAAGAAAATCATTAAACTAACGAGAACGAATTTACCTTGAAACTCAAAAAATTATGAAATTAACATAACTATTATTTCAGTAAAAGTAGAGTCGGGCTCCCAAGTTTCAATGCAATAAATATTACAGAAGTAGAGCTTGACCCCAAACAAATACCAACTAAATGGAAAAAGGAAAACAAGAGATGTTAATGAATCTTGAATTGCATTACCTTTTTTGAAAATATAATGGAACTAGCACTCTCAGTTCCCACCATCAAGGTCTCTATCACGAGAGACAAGAGAAAAATAGAATATGAACGATTCACAAGTTTATCTAGTAACTGAACCGTAACAAGCGAATCGCTTTTTAATTAAGCCCTCTTGTACCCTTGGTCACAGATTCTCGGGAAAGCATAAGCCCCTTAATGATACCCCAGAGTCCATCTTTCAGAACATTGCAACATCCAATGTTATATAAAAACCTAACCCACCACTTACCCTGACAGTTCCTAAGAACCTCTCATGCAGTTGTCTGTCACTTTGAACGATGTTATGAGTGCCAATCTTGATACAATCAGAATCAGTTTTTTCCAATGAAACAAATCTCTCGAACTCTACCAGAAGGTGGACTACAGTTGATTCTAATCCCTGTTTTATCCTGTGAGTTTGTCCATGCTCCAATCTAGTTTATGAAGTCAATTTTCGGTCCCGTTTTTATCCTATGTGGGGATTAAATTTCCTTCATTCCTATCCCCAGAGGGAATGAAGATAATGATGAGAATCCAAATTCTTGTTTTAATACAAATTAATTGTACATTTTTTTATATAAACATAGATAAGAAACATATAATCTTGAAAAAAAATAAGATCTCAAGATTAAAGTAGGCCATTAATAAGCACACCATTAATTGATTAGCACACCAAATCACTCTTCCCAGGTAAGGTAGGGTTCAAATAACTAGACAAGTAAATTTTCCGCTTCTTCTGCGCATACCAACTAGGGTTGGGACTTCATATTTGTGGAATTGAAGAACCGACCCGAATCGCACGTTTCGATGCGGTTCTTTTATATTATACATTTTTGTTTGATTCTTGTATATTTATTCAGGTACGGGTTTGGTTTTACAAAAAAATACAAAATTAATCGAATAACCGAATATATATATTACTCTTCTAAGAAATTAGGCATGTTGATGTTATTCTTCTCTTGGAATTAATTTCTACCTCACGCCGACAACCACCAAAAATCTTCACGACGATGCCTTATATCCTACGGATTCCTACCCGATTCTTCCTCAATCTCGTCGAATTCTTCTTCACAATCCTGATTTTGACCTTGTTCTTTGTCTTCTATCTTGGATCTCAATCTCTATTTTTCGACTCCAACTTACCCAAAATCTGAATTTGCAACCTTCCGATATGGACTTTGTGACACAAGTCATCGATGATGTCATCCTATCTGGCTTTGATTCAAGCAACTTCATTGATAACTAAATTTTTTCACTACTAATCGAATTTGAAGAGAAAGTGAGTGGAGATGTCGAGCTATCGAGAGCTTAGTCAAGAGAAAGAGGGAGAGGAAGGCTTCTTGTTGTTGGTTGTGCACCATTTAGGGAATAACTAAATCCGACAATCGAACAACCGTTTTGGAATCGAATTATGACGTATATGTAAAATATTAGGAACCGAGGAACCGACTTTAGGAACTGATTAAGTTACGGGTTTGGGTAATGTCGGTTCCTCACTAAAATTCTCATGAACCGAATCGACTACTTCTTTTACTCACATGTTAAGTTTAAAATACCAGTAACCGAAAGTTCCCTACCCTAATACCAACAATATGTTAGTAAATTTTAAGGCGACTTATAGAAAAGGCTAAAATGACATAAAATCTCTCCTCATTAATGTAAGGACAAGAATCACATGAGAATGATCTCTTAAATAGGAAATAAGAATACATCCTACCCATTGGATTAAGAAAATTTAATAGCTAGGATTAAGCATGTGGTCAACAATCAACTCTCTGGTCAATGGTCAATGATCAACGGTCAACGGTCAACACCAGTCAACATCAGGTCAATATCGGTCAACAGTGGTCAATACCGGTTGTTGGCGGTCATCGTCGGGCGCCATTCAATGCTTGGCGTGTTCCAATTAGTGATATTTGTTAATTTTATTATGGTACCATTTGTGGTTGGTTTCCTAGCCTTTGTGCATGGTTTCGTATTTTTGCATTGTTTCGTAGCTTTTGTGCATTATTTTTCTTATCATCGGTGCAACATTTTATGCATGATTTTGTAGCATTTGTGCAAGATTTCTTTGTATTTTGCATGATTCTTGACATTTGTTTATGGTTTTTTGAAGAATCCATTCTCATTATCTTTCATAAGTATAAGATTTGTGCATGGTTCCATAGCATTTGTGCACGGTTTCATAGTATTTGTGCATGATTTCTATTCATTTGCACACAATTTCTTAACATTTATACATGGTTTCTTAACATTTGTGCATTCTCTGTATTTGTGCTTGGTTTCTTAGCATTTGTGCAAGTACTGAAAAGTGCATAACTTCTTACATTTGTGCTTGATTTCTTAGAATTTGTACATGTGTTGAAAAGTGCATCATTTTCTTAGCATTTGTGCATCTGTTGAACAGTGTATGGTTTTTCTTAGCATTTGTGCATGATTTCTATACATTAGTACACATTCAATAGACAATGGTCAATAGTCAATAGTCAATGATGGTCAACGTTGGTCAACGACTGATCAATAATAGTCGACGACTGGTTAACGCCGGCCAACCTCCGGTCAACGGTAGTCAAAGTCGATTAATGGTCAGTCGATGATGATAAATTTAAATGATCCATATTTATTCTTATTTTTCATATAAGGGAGTATTCTCACATAACACTTTTCCTTAATATAAAGCAAACTTATTTAAGTCTTTTATCTTGTTAAATCACCCTTTTTTTATTATAGGCCAACAAAGGGAATCCTCCTTAACCGAGAGGCAATCCCGCATTATCATGTTTGATAATGCTTACACTTATGAGCAAAGGATGCTTAAGACGCATCATTTCTCGCAAAGTCCTGATATAGCTATCAGGTACGTTACATAGATTACATATGTACAATACGTTGTCTAAATCTAAGTTATGTGCTTCTTTTGATGCTAGCAAGTCTGCTGCCTTATTGTTCTCCATGAAGCAATGAAGGAATTTAATGTCTTCAACGTGGAGACTTTCCCGTTCAATGTCCTTGATTATGGTCTGAATGCTCCATGATACCTGCCAAAATTTTCCAATTGCATTTGTGACAGATAGATTATCTCCTTCTATAATTATTTTATTTAAATTAAAATATTTAGCCATTTTTAAGGCTTCAAACGCTGCAAGTGCTTCCGCTTGAATAGGAGAGGAAGCTAGGATTGATTTGTGAGTAATGTGAATAACATTACCAGAACTGTCATGAATGATGCTACCGTAAGAGGAATCTCCATATTAGACGAAAGATTAGCATCAAAATTTATTTTGAACCAGTTATCCGGAGATTTTATCCATTTCGATATATTCGTTCTCTTTTTATGACTTTTATTATAGTTAGTAGATTTGTTATTATTGTGTTTAATAGAGTTAAAGTTGATAGTGGATATCCATGAATGATATTGAATAAATGTCATATCAAAAGGAGATTTTTTATTGTTATTGTTGTTAAAAATTTGTCTGTTTCGATCTCTCCATAATTCATACCACAAGAAGTATATAATATCTATATTGTTATTGTTATTGAAGAAGTATGTGAAGTCATCAAGGAAGTTATTAGAACTAGAGGATGAAATATTAATAATTTTACATGTTTGTTGTTCTAAATTTCTAATCATTTTTACGGTAATAGGGCATTCAGAAAGAAATGGGACGTCGTTTCAGTAGGGAAATTACAAGGTGTGTAATAATTCGGTACCCTATTGAAATATATGTTTAGGCTTTCTGTAGTTGGAAGGCAGTCTGAAAGGACTTTCCATAGAAAAAATATTTTAGGTGGTAATGAAAGGTTCCACATTTTATGAAAAATATCCGAATTAGTGGTAGTCATGTTTTTATTGGTTAATTCTAAAGCACTTTTGGTGTTGAAATCTCCGGAACTGGATAGTTTTCAAACTTGTTTGTCTTTGATATTTGATGATGGAATTGAAGGAATTGTGTCCTTTAATCAAAGGTGCAATTACTAAATATGAAATAGGATATTTAATGAAGATTTATAATCCGATTATTTTAGGTAGTCATAGTGCTTTGCTAGAAGCCAACTATGATTTATGGATCTTATGTTATAAAATTCATTGCTATTATAATTGGGTCCTACGAGGTCACACCATAAGAGTATATGGACTGGATCAATGTTTGAGAGATTATATAAAGTATATAATATAAAGTTATACAAGATATGACTTAGAACTTATTAATGATAAAGAGTTATTATTAATATAAGTATAAATTTATATGTAAATCTATGTATAAATATATTTAATTAGAGAATTAAATATATCTATATTTTTAATTGGTGGATTATAAATATGGCTGACCTTTCTTTGAGAAAGGGATCAATTCATTATTTTGTACGTAACAAAAGCACTGAAGGTTTTCTCTCTCAAAAGACAAGCCTTTGATTCTTCGCTCTAGTAACCGGAGAAGAAGGCGATCCAGATCTCTCTACTCGGGGTGGACCAACTAGAGGAGCTTCATTTGCGGCTCTCGATCTTCTCGTTCATCCTGAAATTCACGCATCAAGAGGTATTATTTCTTCTATACCTGAATCCAATCGGTTTATGCACTAGATCCTTCGTTAGATGTCAGGAAATCGTTTCCTGCAATTCCGCTTATACGCATCTAAATCCGTACAGGAATATCGATCTTTATAATTTGATTTAAAATATTAATTGGTAAAATAGTTGCAAGTTTTAAATGGTTTCAATTTTTATATAACGTAATAAATTTTGAAACCTTTGTACTATTACTATGTATAATTGGATTAAAATAACTTTTAATGTTGACATTTTCAATCCAGTTGTCATGCCAGAAATTAATGCTTTTACCATTACCCACTATCCAGAATAGACCATCCTTAAATTTCTCTCTCAAATGTAGAAGACATCCAAATTGCTAGGAATGTTTTGATCTTTTATTATAGTTTAGGATATTTTTATTTTTAAGATATTTTTCTGTAATGAGTTTGACTCAAAAGTTATTATCATTTGTAATAAGTTTCTAGAGTAATTTCATTTGAAGTGAAATGTTAATATCTTCAGCTTTATGTAAGCCTATTCTACCTTGAGCCTTAGGTTGACAAATTGAATCCCATGAAATAAGAGATCTTAAATTTGAGGTAAATCTGTTCCACAAGAATTCTTTGTTAATATCATCGATTTTGTTATGGATTCATGTAGGAAGATAGAAACTTTGCATTAGATAATTAGTCTGAGATAGAAGATTTGATTGGATTAGGGTTGATCGACCAGCTTGTGAAAGTGAGTTGGCCTTCAAGTTAGATAATTGATTTTGTAATATTGTTATCGCATAATCAAAACATTCATTTTTAATTTTCCCAATAAAGTGGGATGCCTAAATATTTTTTCATTGAAGTTGTTATCCTAATCTGAAGTACTAATGCAATATTGTTTCTATTTATTGATTGTATATTTTTTGAAAAATGAATATAGCTTTTTATATAATTTATTTTTAGTCCTGATATTTGAGATAAATGTTCGAGAGTATTTTTAATGAATTTTTCATTAGTTACGTTCGCATTTGCAAAAATAATAGTGTCGTCTGCAAAACTGAGAAAGGGAATACGCATTCCTTGATTGCATATTTTGGTTCCAACTTTATGATTACTTTTTAAGGGTTCTTTCGTTAGAAATCTTGCTAAATATTCCATAACTATAATAAAGATAGAAGGTGCAATTGGATCACCTTGTCTAATACCACATTGGATTTGAATACTGGACCCGGTTCATTATTGATCAAGACTGAAAAGGAAGATGACTCAATACATTTCATTATTAAAGAAGTCCATTTATTTGAGAACCCAAATGAGAGCATCATTTTTTAAATAAAATTCCATTGAATTTTATCATATGCTTTTTCCATGTCAATTTTTATAGTCATTCATCCTCTGTTACCTTTTTTCTTTTTATGATATGAATCAAAGATTTCATGTGCTACTAAAATATTGTCTTGGATTAATCTTTCCTGTACAAAGGCACCTTGCAGTGGGTTAATTATTTTTGGAAGGAGATGTTGAAGTCTGTTGGACATTAATTTTCTGATTATTTTGTAAGTAGTATTACATAAACTAAGTGCACGATAGTGGTTGATAGATTTAGGGTCATTAGTTTTAGGAATTAAAGAAATAATGGAGTGTGTTGATTCGTTTAGGAGGTTACCGCTATGAAAAGATGCTTGAACAGATCTGGTGATAGATGTTTTAACAATAGACCAGTATGCTTGATAAAATTCTGCTCGGAAACCATCAGGACCACATGTTTTATTTCTTGGTAAATTAGTAACAATATTTTTTTATTTCGACTTCCTTTGGATTTTTAAGCAATAGAACATTATCTTCATGAGAGATTAGAGATGGAATTATTTAAAAATCTTGAGTATTGAGAGGATTAATATGTTGAGGATTAAAACTTGAGATAAGGTCCTTAGTAATTGCTTCTCGTATGTCTTTTTGGTTTACATGTTGTATACCGTCTAAAGATGTGAATCTCGTGATTTTTTGCTTGAATGTTCTCTGTTTGGCTACTTGTTGAAAATATTTTGTATTTTTATCCATGTGGAAAGCGTTTGGAATCTTTGCTCGTTGTAACCAGTATGTGTGTAGGAAATATAGGAGTGTGTTATATTGAGTTGATATGTTGTGAAATTTGTGTATATATTTTTGAAAGAGAGATAAGTAACCAGAGACCACCTTTAGATTGATCTTTGTGACTTATGTATATATTTTTGATTCCTAATTTATGTATAAAATTATTGTTAGGGATATTGTTGGATTTGATATCTACTAGACAAAGGATATCTAGAAGGTTGGATCTTTTAATAAATGATATTTCAGTCCAAAAGTCTGTATGTCTAGTGCCCCGACAATTCCAATATGCAATATTCATATATTAACTATGATAATTGTGTTAACTAAAAGGTGTCGCACGACATAACCTGAAGGATACTCGAAAGTATCAATTGCATAATAATTTATGTAATGAGAAGGATACCTTTCAGTATCAATAATAGTGATTATTGGATTCGGAAGAGGATTCAAATAATTCATGATATATGGCAGAACATCTAAGATAAAAAGTAAACAATAGACACAGATATAGCATATACTAATATAACATTCATGATTCAGGGTATTATAGATAGAATTATATATACACTGATTGAGATTTTTCACTAAGGCCCGATTTAGGAACAGAAGTCCTAAAATGAAGGCCCTAAATGACAAATCTCAATCAAGTGTAAAACTTCCCCTATCGATATAGTTCTTGCTAGACAAAAATAACAACGCCCACACTAACAACCATCATATGGGCTGATACACAGGCCGAAGCCCATACAAGGTACCGCCAATTGGCAAAATACATTCCAATCACCTCTAACCAAAAGTCCTAGTACCAGTAGTTAACCTGTAAATTTTCTAACAATTCATTAACCATAGAATAAAGGCCATAGTTCACAAAACAATCACAGGAGTGAGCCACCATCAAAGTCTTAGAGTAGACATTATTAATCCTGCAAATATGGTAACTTAGCATACTAGACATACCTCTTACCCCTGAATCATGATGGGTCGCAATCATCCGTCCGAAGAAGTGTCGTCCTCCGAAGCCTTCCTTTTACTAGAGAAGGAGTTTGATGGTTCCAAAGATGACATATCGTCAGTCGATGATATGATCATGATGCCTTTGAATCTGCGATTAACCGTTCCTTGGGAGTTCCTTGAATGGAATAAGGATTCCGCCATTTCAGAGAGCCTTCATTTTTGTGCAGACCACTGAGGGAGTAGTGGTAATAGATATCTAGGGACTTGTGTCATTGACTACAGCTTCATTATTTCGACTAATAGTTAGCTGAATCTCCATAGTAGCGGTTACTCCATGCACGCACTGGTTTGAGCAGGTATTGACATTTGGAGAGATGTGGTGTTTTTCAATTCTGGGAGAAGAAACAGATATGACAGGAGTCGTGGGATTATTGCTTGTGGGATTGTTACCACTATGATAGATGGGGTTGGAGAGGTTGGACGACCCACCAAGGTTTGGGCTTATATGTACTGATGGAACACGAATTTGGGGGCCTAAATTGAGTGGACTGTTGAAATATTCACTGAAAGGGATACTTGGACTTGTGCTGAGATTATTTTCATTGGGAGGTTGATTGGCATGAAGGACCGAGACACCAAAATTATTTTGGATAAAGTTAGGTCGCATTTGAGGGGCATTAGGAACATGCTCAAAGTTGAAATTCCCACCCATTAAGAGCTACATGCATGTAACGACTTGTTCATACTCGTTGCGATCATTACTCGAAATCCATGGTGAAGGGAGAGAGTCTCAAATTGTTGAGAGGGCATACATCGGGTGAGTGATGAGGAGAAGCACATACATTGCACCCTTTAGAGAAGCCTTTGTACCACATGGGGAGGGTATATGGCTCACCTTGAATGCCCTGGAAGTGAACAACGGAGGGAAACTTTCCTAAACTAGGGACGTTGATATTAATGCAGAATCTCGTGTACATTGTTCTGTTTCGAGCATTAGAAATATCGTCCAATTTTACCACAGTACCCAAACCATTAATTTGGAGGATATACTGAATAGCTAGTTTGGATATGAGGTAAATGGGGAGTAAAGGAATCCTAACCCAAAGGTCAATAAAAGAAATGTTCTGAGTAAAAGGGTTAAAGGTGGAATCGTAAGGTAATACCAAAATGAGTTTTCCCAAAACATGAAAGGGTATGTTAGCCCAAACCTAGTCCGGAGCCTCACGGTTTGAGAAAGTGAAAAGAATCCAGAAATTGCCAATCTCGTAAAATTGAACCTCACCTCTAATTTTCCTCCATACTTGACGAAGGCGGCTGACCACAGTCTGTGAATCAAAGAAGCGTTAACCACACGAACAATGAGGGAGAAATGGGTAAGCTTTGCTAGAGTTTCTCGGACTTCTGGTATGAGGCATGGCATTAGAGGAGTAGATGCAAAGGCCACAAATTCCTGGATCAAGATTTCATCCATGGAGACATTCACGGGAGCAGCAGGCATGTTAGTGGAAATGTATTTGGGAGCTTCAGTAGCACTGTTTTGCATGGGGATCTCTTAAGCGAGATTTTTGGGAATTGGAGGAAAAGTGGAAGGAAGAAAAGTGTTTGATGGCAGAACTGATGTAGGGTGTGAAATGTTATGGAAAGATGAGATCGGGTTAGGCAAGGCATTTGTGAACATGAGTTGAAGGTCTGTGATAGAGAAGATAGATCCAGTGTGAGAGTTATGGGTGTGGGTGGTGCAATTTTGATTTATTCCATGAGGGAAATCGACCAATGCATGAGAGTAAGATCGAGTTGAGTCCATTGTGGAGGAAAGTGGAGAGTGATTGTGAAAGAATGGGACTGATGCTAGTCTTTTTATAATAGAAGTTAGAGAACATAAGAAATGTTGTAGTGGATAGCAGAAAAGGTAGAAGTTGGAAGGTTGTGTTTTTGATTTCTTGTGTAAGTAAGCATGTGATGCCACGTGGAGACGAGGGATATATAGTAAGCTGGGATATTATAAGATAGAAATGAAGGGTATAAAGGGAATTTTCTCTGCATTTGCATTAACCATTGTTACATGCAAAATTGCGGCTGAACTGGGTTTTGTAAATAATGATTAGAAGAATATATATATTTAAATGAACAGACATGCAAAGATTTATTTGAATGGGATTTATAGGGTTTGAGGAATGCTTGGTTTATTTAGCACAAAATATATGATAGGAGGGATTGATACTTGATCGAGTAACTGATATAGAATATAACCTCGTATTCAAAGTTTGTTGATGAAGGATAGAATTTAAGGAGTTGGTATTAAATTGAATACAATCATTTGCATTTATGAGAAGGTATATCTGATGAGAGAAATAAATGCAAATGATATTAAGATGGGCTAAAGTATGAGGTAGTTTATAATCATGATAGGTAGAAGAAAGAACTGAAGTGTAGGTTTGATTAAGATCAGTAAAGTAGCATCTATTGTAGGAAAAGTCAGAGCAAATATAATTGTTGTTGAGATAGATTATACAGACACGATAAATTAGCATAACTAAAATTGTTGATGGAAGGAAGACATACCTTGTTGATGTTGATGAATGATAGTAGAAGAGAATTGAAGTTGTTAACTTGTAAACCAAATATTGATAGCCTATCTTCACGCATGTAGCTCTCTTATGGAAAATCCAGAACGAAGTATCATGAACGAAAGCCTGTCTTGAGTAATTCCTGAAAAATGGCTCGATAGTACCATTGATTTCAAAAAGAAAACAAGGATTCATATTAGATATTTACCAGAATGAGTTAAATTTGTTCTGAAATTTCAAATTATGACGAGAGACTGGATGCTTTGCAAACCTAAAATTGAAAGGATTTATCTGGTCATTGTAATCAAAGACATCAGTAGGATAGTTATTATGAGTTAAAACTTCATCTGATTGCAGAATATGAGTAAGATTATTAATTAATATGGATTCAATTAGGGGAAATGAATGGTTGGAAGGGTTCAAGCCGAACCATCAATTTCAAAGAAAATTGTAGCATAGAATTAGAAATTGAAAAGGGGATTTTACTCCCAGTAATTCGAATTGAGAAGGGTTCCTTTCAGAACCAGATTTGAGCAGATTTAGGGATTTCGAGTAGATAAAGAAATCGAAAGAGGGTTTGACGTACCTGGTAAAAAGGTTGAGCATCGCGAAGGGTTGAAGAGAGGAGGCTAAAGACTTGTACGAGCTTCCAAAAGAGAAGGAACGACACCGACGATCGAAGAGCGCTCCACCGAGTAAAGAAGGGGAAGATCCGAGAAATTTCTTCCCTAACACCACTTCTTTCTCTTGTTAAATCGCCCATTTAATTTCAACAAAACCTCTTATGACTCACATTGACACAACTATAGCTTCAATTAAAATTTACCACCCAACACCATCATTGCAACTACAATCTAACGGCTACAACCCTTAATTTATGTACGTATATTGATTGGTACGGCCAGATTTATGAACTTAAAGGCGTATAAAACACATGCTTGAAACTTGAAAGAATGATAACATACTTTTTGTCTACTGAATCAAAAGAAGCTTAACGTCTGAAAAATGAAATACTTTACAAATTTATTGAAAACAAAATAAATGAAAAAATGCTAAGAGGGGACGACCGTTGTTCTGAGACCCACCAACACCGGTGCCTTGTTTGACACCAGATTCTCCGGCGACCTCAAATTCTATATTTAATTGAATAAAATTTCATATTTATAAATATTCAACCTTTTTTTTGTTTTACTTGACATGTATGTATATACAAGCACAAGACACATGGGTTGTTGTAATATATAATGATGATGACTGATGAGTAAATGATGACAATCATGAATCTATTATTGTTGCAGAATATATTGTGAATTGGCCGGGCGCAACTTATTTAGATTTTACGTTTATTATGATTAAGTAGTTGATTTTTTGGATCGGACCGGTTGATTAAAATATTGTGATATTTTGATCAACTAGATCAAACCATTTTTCTGACAAAAAAGAAAAAGAAAGAAGAAGATCAAACCATTTTTCACCCCAACCATTTTACTGCCTTTTGCTAAATATTTCCAATAAAAAGCATGTGAAGTTATTGTACTTTAATTATATAATATAACATCTTAAACAAACCTATTAATAAAAATACTAGAAAGATAATATTATCTAAAAAAAATAAAAATAAAAATATTTATTGTAACTTATTCATGCACATTGTTAACAATACACTACAAAGTAAATGAAAATATAACATTATCTTAAAAAATATAATTGAGATTATTTATTACAGATTTTTTTATTACATATCATTCACGATATGTATATATATGTTATATAATATTATAGAACAAATACTATTATATATAATAGATATATCAAGCTTATAAAAATATTAGATCGAGATCTATATTCAATTTGGATAAATATTACACCTAAAATTCATTTAAATATCTAACCCGTTATTAAATCTACCGTTAAACTTCTGCTCTAATATCAATTTAAAGACATACTTTTAAAAGTGATAAATAAAAGTTCTCAAAGAGTAACAATAAACATATTTTTAATTAAAGGAATATTTTTATATTAGTAAGATTATTGCGAGAAAATATTGATATGATAGTTAGATAGATGTTTTAAATTAATTTCATATTTTTTAGTGAAAAATAAGATAGAAGATTATTTATTATTTTAGCTTGTAAATTAATAATTATAGAATAATTATTGCTCACTAAAAGTTCCTCTTAATTAAATAAAAATGTTTCTCAGAGAAAATAAATAACAAATAAGAGTTGAAAAGGACAGGAGATCGGCTTTGGTAACGCAAGCCGTATAATCTGCATGGGAGTCACGTGTATTATGTCACCCACGTACAATATAGTATTGATCGATCGTAAGAAGCTACGTGGAGCCAAAAAATTATTCTTGGAGGGACGATTCTTATTTTATTTTTGTTCTCATCAGTCATTTATAATGTTATGATTTATTTATAATTATTTCAATAATTATGAAGTATTGTTTGATTATTTTATCATATTTGAAAGTAAATATACAAGCTTAAGACACGCCAAATATATATAAAGAAATAAAAACTCAACGGTTTAGCACTTGATCTTTATAAAAAAATTATTTTTTTCATCTTTTTTTGTTTAATTGAAAACTAATGTACGTAGGATTAAGTTGAAATAAAATTTATATTGTTACAACAAATAGAAAATTCAATGAGAAGAACATAGAGAATATAAATTTAAATTAATATAGATATTACATACTAGGAATTATATTTGTTTTTTAATTAAAAAATCAATATAAAAAATTAGACTTAAGTAATGTATATTTACAACATATATGATACATAAAGTTATAAAAGATAAAAAATAGTAATAGCTTAAAATAGAATTTAAAAATATTTGAATATGAAAAAACTATTGATTGGAAGATACTATACATGTACAAATTAAAAAGAGGGGAAAAAAGTACTAATAGTTTAAAAGGGAGAGTTAATGAGACTTGAACCATGACCTCTTAGGATATATTACTAGACATTTATCACTATACCAAGATAACTTATTTGTTTTTCTAGTTAAGTTATTTAATATATTCAAAAATTATAAAATTATATACATATATATTATGGTTTTGTCGGAGGACAAATGATTCATTCATATTTCTTCCTTATGCAACTCGTTGTTGTCTGATTTGTAGAGGTGAGTTTCGGTGAAAACAATCCTTATGGTGTGAAGTGCGAAACATGTTAAGCCATTAGATTAGAAAATGGAGGGCTGAGATTAAAAGGTGGGTTTTTTAATGAATCCACGCGGTGACATTTTTGTAATTAATGCTGAACTGTTATTTTTATTTTTTTTTACGTTTCTGGTGATTTTTTTATCCCTTTAGATGTGAACATTAGCGTGTTATATGTGAACATTAGTGTATTATATGTGTACCCGAGAAAATTCGCACTTTACACCATAAGGATTGTTTACACCGGATCCTTATTCCTGATTTGTATACTGTTCGAAGTTGCTTACATTTTCAATTCACCGAAGGAATTTGCTCAGAAAAGTGTCCAAGAAAGCTTCAGATGGTCAAATTGGAATGTTTTAAAAGGATGTTTACAAACAACTTAAATAGTAACCTTCTATTTCCATATCTTAATATTAAAAATGGGAACTCAAAAAGTAAAATTTTTCCCCACATTTTCCAACTTCAGTATAAATATTCAAACTAAGATTTCTTAATACAGAAAGAATTAGGTGTAACAGCCCACATACATTTATATAAAAATAGACGTATGGAGCATCAATATAACAATCTGTAATTTTAAATTAACAAAACTTGGAGAAAAAAAATTAGAATTAAGGTGGTTGAGAAAAAAACCATGAGCAGTAAACGGACTGCAGAGGCAAGTACGAAACTCTGCCTTTAATTCTATAAAGTATAAACACCCCGTTAGAGAGACAGTTACAGGTGTTCCGAATTCCATTATACAACTGCGAACTTTATCGGACTACTACACTCAAAATTGCTTGGGAACCTGCAGTTTGCGACACACTCTCAGACCCGACGAACAAAGGAGGAGGTGATTAGTGACTCGAGGGAAGAATGTTGGAACTGTGTATTTCGGTGTGTTTTGAATGAGGCGGATGTGTCTCTTCATATAGAGGCCCGGTTCCTTGAAGATCACTCTGAAGGAAATGATAAACGATAGAAACAACTCGTTTAACGAACTCATACGATCCAAGTGGTAGACGATCCTTTAACAAGGCCCAAGACCCCAAGACCCAGACTGAACCAGACCACGCGTGTGCGGTTAAGGTGTCCTCTCCATACCTCCACTAGATATTAATCTTACTAAGAAGTAGTGGGTATATATACCCTCCAAAAGATATCCTCGCTTCCAATATGGGAAACCTACCCTTAAATTCATTTGTTACTCTTCAAGCAACCTTTTTGGGCTCTTATTTATCATTCAAAAGGAACTCATTTTTTAATATATGAACATACTACGAGTATGTGTTCGTGGAGACGAAGTCAACGCTCCCTTATTCTGACACCTCCGGTGGGTTTCAGCCACCGGAAATGTGCCCAGAAGTATGGAAAAATTACTTTCAACAATCCCTCACATGAATAGGAACAATTCTAAACATATGACAACTCAGCCTAAAGACTTTTGAGAGTATGGACGAAGAATCATTGCGTCTAGAATGGTAGCAATTTTTCAACCTTGAACCACTCATAGTGAATAGCTATCAGATATACTCCGGATGGTGAACACGATGTCTTGAGCCACCTAGACTTTGATGTAATCCTAGACAACAACTATCACACAATTTCATCCTCTCATTGAACTAGGTTTTATTATTGTGTCCATTTTGGCCGTGAACATCCTTGATTATTCATAAATGAATGTAGAAAATGAAGCCTCACAACATTCTCCTAGAAATGGCCCCATTTCACACTCACTACGTGATTGATCATATAAAGTATCTTGCCATACCCACCTTTTCCGAAAAAGGTTGTGGAATCATGAAAAGATAAGCTTATTATTAAACATATACGGATAACACTGCTCATCTTCCCGAAAATTAGGTTGAGACTTGTAGTCTCCCAATGCATCTCGATTTGGTTTTCTCTTTGAATCTATATTTTGGGATCTCCATTCAAATAGGTAAGGTATCCATCTTTAGTCATAGGCTTTAAAACTCATTTCTCTTGATGATTTAACAACGTTCTCTCTTGACATGCCTTTAGTAAATGATCTGCTAGATTGTCAATCGATTCGATGTAATCAAATGAGATTATACCATTAAAGAGAAGTCATCTAATGGTCTTTGACGTCTTCTAATGTGACAAAACTTGCCATTATATATGCTACTTAGTGCCCGGATAATAGCCGATTGACTATCATAGTGTACACTTAATGTCGTCACTTGTTAATCCCATATAAGGATATCTTCCAAAAAGCTAGGAAGGTATTCATCTTTCCTACTCTATATCTAGAGCGATGAACTCAGACTCCATAGTGGATCTTGACAATAATGTTTGTTTGGAGACTTCCATGATATCGCTGCACCTCCAAGTGTGAATACATACCCACTTATTAATTTGGAGTTTATGGAGTCGGATATCCAGTTGCATCAATGTATCTCTCTAGAACTGTTGGGTATGTCCCATAATTGCATCCCATAACTCTTAGTATAAATCATAAGTAGTTCAATTTCTGAGTTATCCCTTTCTAGTGTGTATGTCCTGGATTGTTGGTGTAGCGTCTTAGACATTTACTGAGTGTGATAAATCAGGTTATGTGTAACTGTTCAAGTACATTAGACTACCAACTACGCAAGCATAGTCCACCTGTAATACTCATTGTCCTTCAATTCTTAGTAAGATGAATATTAGGTCCCGCATGTGTTTTGTTGTCCCACTTAAGTGGCTCTTGCATCTTTCAAGAACCTTTCCAACATAGTAAGTTTGAGACAAGATGATACCTTCAAAGTGTCTAGTGAATTTGATCCTTAGTATCACATCTCCAAGTCCCAAATCTTTTCATATCATACTTCCTATAAAATATGTGCTTAGCTTGCTTGATTATGTCATTGTTGCTTACAATAATGAGCACATCATCCACATATAAGCACAACATAATGTATACATTGGAGTATCTTTTATGTAGATGCATTTGTCACATTCATTGATGGTGAAGTCATTTAACATCATTACATGATCAACATTTTCATTTCATTGTTTTGGAGCTTGTTTAAGCCCATATTAGGACTTTACAAGTCTGCAAACTTTGTGTTTCTATACCGGCACAATGTAGCCTTCAGGTAGTTTCACGTAAATTTCTTCCTCTAAATCTCCATTTTGAAAGGCTGTATCGACATCCATTGATGAATTTCTAGGTTCCTTAGTCTAGATATAGCTACCAGCATTCTGATTGAAGTATTTTCTCATGACCGAAGAATAAGTGTCAAAGAAATCCAATCCTTCTTTTTGCCGGAATCTTTGCACCACAAGCCTAGTCTTGTTCTTCTCTATATGAGGCATGTGTTTTCAACTTACATTTGAAAATCCATTTGCACCTAAGTGTTTGTGATAAATTTACTAATTCCCAAGTATGTATTTGCATTAATTGAGTCGATTTCACTTTTTGACTGTTTTCTTCCATCGAAATGCGTCAAATGCAGTCATGACTTCTTGAAATGTTCTTGGTTAATTTTCTAAAAGAAATGTCGTACTCATTGCAAATGATTTTTTCCTTACCATATGTCTTACTGCACCTCGGTTAATCATTATCCTCTTTTGGTTATTTTGTAGAGGTGCTTGTTTTGCTTTCTTCACGTGTTCGTTTAGGATATTCCTTATCCTTGAAAACACGTTTTTCAAATAATACATCATTTCTTGATTACATTACTGTATTAGCATGCATATCTTGTATATGTGAATTGTACACCAGAATCAATATGCACTATTGTTGTGGTGCATATCCTATGAAAATACAGTCAACGGTTTTAGGTCCAGTCGTAACCTCTTTTGGAAGTGTTACAACCAATCTTCCTAGACAACCCCACACTTTGAAGTATTTGTATGATGACACATTACCTTTCTAGAGTTCATAAGGGTGTTTTTCCAGTTAGCTTATTTGGTATTTTATTGAGAATATAGCTGCAGGTAAGTAGCCCCACCCCTCCCTCCCACCACATACATGTTTTGG
>NW_027368661.1:0-48295 GCF_046119375.1 Phyllobates terribilis | reverse complement strand
GGGACGTATCAGATATTAAACTGATAAGAACAGATACTACACTTGATCTTAGCCAAAAGGCCGAGAAGCGATAACCAGAATTGGTTTCAAACTACGGAGCCACCCAAGGATCCTAAAAAGTCCATTTGTGGAGATGAGCTCCTGGACTCCCGTTAAGAAGACATGTTGTCAACCTCTAGATCCCTTACATGCCTGCACTTTTCGGCTTGCTGCTGCTGCAATCCACGCGTTTTAGATCTGCATAACTCCACCTCTTTAAACACAGCACCTTCACCCCCTGCTGTTCCCACCCGCCTCAACACCGTTGGAAGGGAGGAGAACCAATTAAGGCGGGGGGTGGGGTGGAACGAGCAGCTGTCTACCCTTAGCAGGAGGGCTCCTGATTACATACCTCTCCTGCTGCTGCTGCTGCTGCTGGCTGTCCAGCAGCAGACTGAAGGTGGCTGCTGCTGTGCACAGGTATATAAAGGCTCAGAGCCTATTATGACACGCGCAGCCAGCGTTCCATTGCCACATTCCATCTACTGCAGGCAGGATACCTGGCTGGCTGAATGTCGCTGAGAAGCTCACAGAGACCGCCATAAGCAACAGTTTAACAGAATGCCACAGACTAATCAACCAAACTTTTTGGGTTGGGTTCTCTTTTATAGTCTGCAGGCATTAAATGAAAGAAGTCAGTGTTCCAGCAGAAGGAGACAACGTTTCAGAAAAGGCATTGTAGCAAACCAAAAAAGAAATTTTAAGCGCAGCAGTGTAACCAGCGCACATACCTGTTAGCTCGGGTGAGTTTAAAAGGCTGCTGTTGATAACAAGGGCATTTGCTAAATAGATGGTGTGTGTGCAACAATATACTGAAAGGTCAATTATATTGTGCAGCTTATCTCACCACCTGTAGTTATTTAGGTGAAAGCTCCAAAATGCTTGCCTAATATGTCTGTTTATCCAAAAGGAAGTAGAAAGGGAGAGCTAGAAAGATAGCATTGCATCACATTACATGGCAATGCAATGCACAGTTGCTGAAGTTGAACCAAAATGAGCTTGTAATCTGGCTTCTGCAACTTTGAACATGAAAAATCCAATGAGGAGAAGAAAAGCAGAGCCAAAGAGTCCATCCCAAAATCCGACAAACAAGCAAAATGAACAAAAAACATTGAATTCAATTCTTTCTGATTTTAGAAACTGCATTAAAGAAGGGGTGCACCGGTCCTGGAGATACTGCAATACCAGGTCAATGCGTGGAGTGGACAGAGCAAGCTCTTTTTCCATCTCCCTGTTCTAAAAATCCATTTAATATATGGTCCCCAGATAGGGGACGTATCAGATATTAAACTGATAAGAACAGATACTACACTTGATCTTAGCCAAAAGGCCGAGAAGCGATAACCAGAATTGGTTTCAAACTACGGAGCCACCCAAGGATCCTAAAAAGTCCATTTGTGGAGATGAGCTCCTGGACTCCCGTTAAGAAGACATGTTGTCAACCTCTAGATCCCTTACATGCCTGCACTTTTCGGCTTGCTGCTGCTGCAATCCACGCGTTTTAGATCTGCATAACTCCACCTCTTTAAACACAGCACCTTCACCCCCTGCTGTTCCCACCCGCCTCAACACCGTTGGAAGGGAGGAGAACCAATTAAGGCGGGGGGTGGGGTGGAACGAGCAGCTGTCTACCCTTAGCAGGAGGGCTCCTGATTACATACCTCTCCTGTGCTGCTGCTGCTGCTGGCTGTCCAGCAGCAGACTGAAGGTGGCTGCTGCTGTGCACAGGTATATAAAGGCTCAGAGCCTATTATGACACGCGCAGCCAGCGTTCCATTGCCACATTCCATCTACTGCAGGCAGGATACCTGGCTGGCTGAATGTCGCTGAGAAGCTCACAGAGACCGCCATAAGCAACAGTTTAACAGAATGCCACAGACTAATCAACCAAACTTTTTGGGTTGGGTTCTCTTTTATAGTCTGCAGGCATTAAATGAAAGAAGTCAGTGTTCCAGCAGAAGGAGACAACGTTTCAGAAAAGGCATTGTAGCAAACCAAAAAAGAAATTTTAAGCGCAGCAGTGTAACCAGCGCACATACCTGTTAGCTCGGGTGAGTTTAAAAGGCTGCTGTTGATAACAAGGGCATTTGCTAAATAGATGGTGTGTGTGCAACAATATACTGAAAGGTCAATTATATTGTGCAGCTTATCTCACCACCTGTAGTTATTTAGGTGAAAGCTCCAAAATGCTTGCCTAATATGTCTGTTTATCCAAAAGGAAGTAGAAAGGGAGAGCTAGAAAGATAGCATTGCATCACATTACATGGCAATGCAATGCACAGTTGCTGAAGTTGAACCAAAATGAGCTTGTAATCTGGCTTCTGCAACTTTGAACATGAAAAATCCAATGAGGAGAAGAAAAGCAGAGCCAAAGAGTCCATCCCAAAATCCGACAAACAAGCAAAATGAACAAAAAACATTGAATTCAATTCTTTCTGATTTTAGAAACTGCATTAAAGAAGGGGTGCACCGGTCCTGGAGATACTGCAATACCAGGTCAATGCGTGGAGTGGACAGAGCAAGCTCTTTTTCCATCTCCCTGTTCTAAAAATCCATTTAATATATGGTCCCCAGATAGGGGACGTATCAGATATTAAACTGATAAGAACAGATACTACACTTGATCTTAGCCAAAAGGCCGAGAAGCGATAACCAGAATTGGTTTCAAACTACGGAGCCACCCAAGGATCCTAAAAAGTCCATTTGTGGAGATGAGCTCCTGGACTCCCGTTAAGAAGACATGTTGTCAACCTCTAGATCCCTTACATGCCTGCACTTTTCGGCTTGCTGCTGCTGCAATCCACGCGTTTTAGATCTGCATAACTCCACCTCTTTAAACACAGCACCTTCACCCCCTGCTGTTCCCACCCGCCTCAACACCGTTGGAAGGGAGGAGAACCAATTAAGGCGGGGGGTGGGGTGGAACGAGCAGCTGTCTACCCTTAGCAGGAGGGCTCCTGATTACATACCTCTCCTGCTGCTGCTGCTGCTGCTGGCTGTCCAGCAGCAGACTGAAGGTGGCTGCTGCTGTGCACAGGTATATAAAGGCTCAGAGCCTATTATGACACGCGCAGCCAGCGTTCCATTGCCACATTCCATCTACTGCAGGCAGGATACCTGGCTGGCTGAATGTCGCTGAGAAGCTCACAGAGACCGCCATAAGCAACAGTTTAACAGAATGCCACAGACTAATCAACCAAACTTTTTGGGTTGGGTTCTCTTTTATAGTCTGCAGGCATTAAATGAAAGAAGTCAGTGTTCCAGCAGAAGGAGACAACGTTTCAGAAAAGGCATTGTAGCAAACCAAAAAAGAAATTTTAAGCGCAGCAGTGTAACCAGCGCACATACCTGTTAGCTCGGGTGAGTTTAAAAGGCTGCTGTTGATAACAAGGGCATTTGCTAAATAGATGGTGTGTGTGCAACAATATACTGAAAGGTCAATTATATTGTGCAGCTTATCTCACCACCTGTAGTTATTTAGGTGAAAGCTCCAAAATGCTTGCCTAATATGTCTGTTTATCCAAAAGGAAGTAGAAAGGGAGAGCTAGAAAGATAGCATTGCATCACATTACATGGCAATGCAATGCACAGTTGCTGAAGTTGAACCAAAATGAGCTTGTAATCTGGCTTCTGCAACTTTGAACATGAAAAATCCAATGAGGAGAAGAAAAGCAGAGCCAAAGAGTCCATCCCAAAATCCGACAAACAAGCAAAATGAACAAAAAACATTGAATTCAATTCTTTCTGATTTTAGAAACTGCATTAAAGAAGGGGTGCACCGGTCCTGGAGATACTGCAATACCAGGTCAATGCGTGGAGTGGACAGAGCAAGCTCTTTTTCCATCTCCCTGTTCTAAAAATCCATTTAATATATGGTCCCCAGATAGGGGACGTATCAGATATTAAACTGATAAGAACAGATACTACACTTGATCTTAGCCAAAAGGCCGAGAAGCGATAACCAGAATTGGTTTCAAACTACGGAGCCACCCAAGGATCCTAAAAAGTCCATTTGTGGAGATGAGCTCCTGGACTCCCGTTAAGAAGACATGTTGTCAACCTCTAGATCCCTTACATGCCTGCACTTTTCGGCTTGCTGCTGCTGCAATCCACGCGTTTTAGATCTGCATAACTCCACCTCTTTAAACACAGCACCTTCACCCCCTGCTGTTCCCACCCGCCTCAACACCGTTGGAAGGGAGGAGAACCAATTAAGGCGGGGGGTGGGGTGGAACGAGCAGCTGTCTACCCTTAGCAGGAGGGCTCCTGATTACATACCTCTCCTGCTGCTGCTGCTGCTGCTGGCTGTCCAGCAGCAGACTGAAGGTGGCTGCTGCTGTGCACAGGTATATAAAGGCTCAGAGCCTATTATGACACGCGCAGCCAGCGTTCCATTGCCACATTCCATCTACTGCAGGCAGGATACCTGGCTGGCTGAATGTCGCTGAGAAGCTCACAGAGACCGCCATAAGCAACAGTTTAACAGAATGCCACAGACTAATCAACCAAACTTTTTGGGTTGGGTTCTCTTTTATAGTCTGCAGGCATTAAATGAAAGAAGTCAGTGTTCCAGCAGAAGGAGACAACGTTTCAGAAAAGGCATTGTAGCAAACCAAAAAAGAAATTTTAAGCGCAGCAGTGTAACCAGCGCACATACCTGTTAGCTCGGGTGAGTTTAAAAGGCTGCTGTTGATAACAAGGGCATTTGCTAAATAGATGGTGTGTGTGCAACAATATACTGAAAGGTCAATTATATTGTGCAGCTTATCTCACCACCTGTAGTTATTTAGGTGAAAGCTCCAAAATGCTTGCCTAATATGTCTGTTTATCCAAAAGGAAGTAGAAAGGGAGAGCTAGAAAGATAGCATTGCATCACATTACATGGCAATGCAATGCACAGTTGCTGAAGTTGAACCAAAATGAGCTTGTAATCTGGCTTCTGCAACTTTGAACATGAAAAATCCAATGAGGAGAAGAAAAGCAGAGCCAAAGAGTCCATCCCAAAATCCGACAAACAAGCAAAATGAACAAAAAACATTGAATTCAATTCTTTCTGATTTTAGAAACTGCATTAAAGAAGGGGTGCACCGGTCCTGGAGATACTGCAATACCAGGTCAATGCGTGGAGTGGACAGAGCAAGCTCTTTTTCCATCTCCCTGTTCTAAAAATCCATTTAATATATGGTCCCCAGATAGGGGACGTATCAGATATTAAACTGATAAGAACAGATACTACACTTGATCTTAGCCAAAAGGCCGAGAAGCGATAACCAGAATTGGTTTCAAACTACGGAGCCACCCAAGGATCCTAAAAAGTCCATTTGTGGAGATGAGCTCCTGGACTCCCGTTAAGAAGACATGTTGTCAACCTCTAGATCCCTTACATGCCTGCACTTTTCGGCTTGCTGCTGCTGCAATCCACGCGTTTTAGATCTGCATAACTCCACCTCTTTAAACACAGCACCTTCACCCCCTGCTGTTCCCACCCGCCTCAACACCGTTGGAAGGGAGGAGAACCAATTAAGGCGGGGGGTGGGGTGGAACGAGCAGCTGTCTACCCTTAGCAGGAGGGCTCCTGATTACATACCTCTCCTGCTGCTGCTGCTGCTGCTGGCTGTCCAGCAGCAGACTGAAGGTGGCTGCTGCTGTGCACAGGTATATAAAGGCTCAGAGCCTATTATGACACGCGCAGCCAGCGTTCCATTGCCACATTCCATCTACTGCAGGCAGGATACCTGGCTGGCTGAATGTCGCTGAGAAGCTCACAGAGACCGCCATAAGCAACAGTTTAACAGAATGCCACAGACTAATCAACCAAACTTTTTGGGTTGGGTTCTCTTTTATAGTCTGCAGGCATTAAATGAAAGAAGTCAGTGTTCCAGCAGAAGGAGACAACGTTTCAGAAAAGGCATTGTAGCAAACCAAAAAAGAAATTTTAAGCGCAGCAGTGTAACCAGCGCACATACCTGTTAGCTCGGGTGAGTTTAAAAGGCTGCTGTTGATAACAAGGGCATTTGCTAAATAGATGGTGTGTGTGCAACAATATACTGAAAGGTCAATTATATTGTGCAGCTTATCTCACCACCTGTAGTTATTTAGGTGAAAGCTCCAAAATGCTTGCCTAATATGTCTGTTTATCCAAAAGGAAGTAGAAAGGGAGAGCTAGAAAGATAGCATTGCATCACATTACATGGCAATGCAATGCACAGTTGCTGAAGTTGAACCAAAATGAGCTTGTAATCTGGCTTCTGCAACTTTGAACATGAAAAATCCAATGAGGAGAAGAAAAGCAGAGCCAAAGAGTCCATCCCAAAATCCGACAAACAAGCAAAATGAACAAAAAACATTGAATTCAATTCTTTCTGATTTTAGAAACTGCATTAAAGAAGGGGTGCACCGGTCCTGGAGATACTGCAATACCAGGTCAATGCGTGGAGTGGACAGAGCAAGCTCTTTTTCCATCTCCCTGTTCTAAAAATCCATTTAATATATGGTCCCCAGATAGGGGACGTATCAGATATTAAACTGATAAGAACAGATACTACACTTGATCTTAGCCAAAAGGCCGAGAAGCGATAACCAGAATTGGTTTCAAACTACGGAGCCACCCAAGGATCCTAAAAAGTCCATTTGTGGAGATGAGCTCCTGGACTCCCGTTAAGAAGACATGTTGTCAACCTCTAGATCCCTTACATGCCTGCACTTTTCGGCTTGCTGCTGCTGCAATCCACGCGTTTTAGATCTGCATAACTCCACCTCTTTAAACACAGCACCTTCACCCCCTGCTGTTCCCACCCGCCTCAACACCGTTGGAAGGGAGGAGAACCAATTAAGGCGGGGGGTGGGGTGGAACGAGCAGCTGTCTACCCTTAGCAGGAGGGCTCCTGATTACATACCTCTCCTGCTGCTGCTGCTGCTGCTGGCTGTCCAGCAGCAGACTGAAGGTGGCTGCTGCTGTGCACAGGTATATAAAGGCTCAGAGCCTATTATGACACGCGCAGCCAGCGTTCCATTGCCACATTCCATCTACTGCAGGCAGGATACCTGGCTGGCTGAATGTCGCTGAGAAGCTCACAGAGACCGCCATAAGCAACAGTTTAACAGAATGCCACAGACTAATCAACCAAACTTTTTGGGTTGGGTTCTCTTTTATAGTCTGCAGGCATTAAATGAAAGAAGTCAGTGTTCCAGCAGAAGGAGACAACGTTTCAGAAAAGGCATTGTAGCAAACCAAAAAAGAAATTTTAAGCGCAGCAGTGTAACCAGCGCACATACCTGTTAGCTCGGGTGAGTTTAAAAGGCTGCTGTTGATAACAAGGGCATTTGCTAAATAGATGGTGTGTGTGCAACAATATACTGAAAGGTCAATTATATTGTGCAGCTTATCTCACCACCTGTAGTTATTTAGGTGAAAGCTCCAAAATGCTTGCCTAATATGTCTGTTTATCCAAAAGGAAGTAGAAAGGGAGAGCTAGAAAGATAGCATTGCATCACATTACATGGCAATGCAATGCACAGTTGCTGAAGTTGAACCAAAATGAGCTTGTAATCTGGCTTCTGCAACTTTGAACATGAAAAATCCAATGAGGAGAAGAAAAGCAGAGCCAAAGAGTCCATCCCAAAATCCGACAAACAAGCAAAATGAACAAAAAACATTGAATTCAATTCTTTCTGATTTTAGAAACTGCATTAAAGAAGGGGTGCACCGGTCCTGGAGATACTGCAATACCAGGTCAATGCGTGGAGTGGACAGAGCAAGCTCTTTTTCCATCTCCCTGTTCTAAAAATCCATTTAATATATGGTCCCCAGATAGGGGACGTATCAGATATTAAACTGATAAGAACAGATACTACACTTGATCTTAGCCAAAAGGCCGAGAAGCGATAACCAGAATTGGTTTCAAACTACGGAGCCACCCAAGGATCCTAAAAAGTCCATTTGTGGAGATGAGCTCCTGGACTCCCGTTAAGAAGACATGTTGTCAACCTCTAGATCCCTTACATGCCTGCACTTTTCGGCTTGCTGCTGCTGCAATCCACGCGTTTTAGATCTGCATAACTCCACCTCTTTAAACACAGCACCTTCACCCCCTGCTGTTCCCACCCGCCTCAACACCGTTGGAAGGGAGGAGAACCAATTAAGGCGGGGGGTGGGGTGGAACGAGCAGCTGTCTACCCTTAGCAGGAGGGCTCCTGATTACATACCTCTCCTGCTGCTGCTGCTGCTGCTGGCTGTCCAGCAGCAGACTGAAGGTGGCTGCTGCTGTGCACAGGTATATAAAGGCTCAGAGCCTATTATGACACGCGCAGCCAGCGTTCCATTGCCACATTCCATCTACTGCAGGCAGGATACCTGGCTGGCTGAATGTCGCTGAGAAGCTCACAGAGACCGCCATAAGCAACAGTTTAACAGAATGCCACAGACTAATCAACCAAACTTTTTGGGTTGGGTTCTCTTTTATAGTCTGCAGGCATTAAATGAAAGAAGTCAGTGTTCCAGCAGAAGGAGACAACGTTTCAGAAAAGGCATTGTAGCAAACCAAAAAAGAAATTTTAAGCGCAGCAGTGTAACCAGCGCACATACCTGTTAGCTCGGGTGAGTTTAAAAGGCTGCTGTTGATAACAAGGGCATTTGCTAAATAGATGGTGTGTGTGCAACAATATACTGAAAGGTCAATTATATTGTGCAGCTTATCTCACCACCTGTAGTTATTTAGGTGAAAGCTCCAAAATGCTTGCCTAATATGTCTGTTTATCCAAAAGGAAGTAGAAAGGGAGAGCTAGAAAGATAGCATTGCATCACATTACATGGCAATGCAATGCACAGTTGCTGAAGTTGAACCAAAATGAGCTTGTAATCTGGCTTCTGCAACTTTGAACATGAAAAATCCAATGAGGAGAAGAAAAGCAGAGCCAAAGAGTCCATCCCAAAATCCGACAAACAAGCAAAATGAACAAAAAACATTGAATTCAATTCTTTCTGATTTTAGAAACTGCATTAAAGAAGGGGTGCACCGGTCCTGGAGATACTGCAATACCAGGTCAATGCGTGGAGTGGACAGAGCAAGCTCTTTTTCCATCTCCCTGTTCTAAAAATCCATTTAATATATGGTCCCCAGATAGGGGACGTATCAGATATTAAACTGATAAGAACAGATACTACACTTGATCTTAGCCAAAAGGCCGAGAAGCGATAACCAGAATTGGTTTCAAACTACGGAGCCACCCAAGGATCCTAAAAAGTCCATTTGTGGAGATGAGCTCCTGGACTCCCGTTAAGAAGACATGTTGTCAACCTCTAGATCCCTTACATGCCTGCACTTTTCGGCTTGCTGCTGCTGCAATCCACGCGTTTTAGATCTGCATAACTCCACCTCTTTAAACACAGCACCTTCACCCCCTGCTGTTCCCACCCGCCTCAACACCGTTGGAAGGGAGGAGAACCAATTAAGGCGGGGGGTGGGGTGGAACGAGCAGCTGTCTACCCTTAGCAGGAGGGCTCCTGATTACATACCTCTCCTGCTGCTGCTGCTGCTGCTGGCTGTCCAGCAGCAGACTGAAGGTGGCTGCTGCTGTGCACAGGTATATAAAGGCTCAGAGCCTATTATGACACGCGCAGCCAGCGTTCCATTGCCACATTCCATCTACTGCAGGCAGGATACCTGGCTGGCTGAATGTCGCTGAGAAGCTCACAGAGACCGCCATAAGCAACAGTTTAACAGAATGCCACAGACTAATCAACCAAACTTTTTGGGTTGGGTTCTCTTTTATAGTCTGCAGGCATTAAATGAAAGAAGTCAGTGTTCCAGCAGAAGGAGACAACGTTTCAGAAAAGGCATTGTAGCAAACCAAAAAAGAAATTTTAAGCGCAGCAGTGTAACCAGCGCACATACCTGTTAGCTCGGGTGAGTTTAAAAGGCTGCTGTTGATAACAAGGGCATTTGCTAAATAGATGGTGTGTGTGCAACAATATACTGAAAGGTCAATTATATTGTGCAGCTTATCTCACCACCTGTAGTTATTTAGGTGAAAGCTCCAAAATGCTTGCCTAATATGTCTGTTTATCCAAAAGGAAGTAGAAAGGGAGAGCTAGAAAGATAGCATTGCATCACATTACATGGCAATGCAATGCACAGTTGCTGAAGTTGAACCAAAATGAGCTTGTAATCTGGCTTCTGCAACTTTGAACATGAAAAATCCAATGAGGAGAAGAAAAGCAGAGCCAAAGAGTCCATCCCAAAATCCGACAAACAAGCAAAATGAACAAAAAACATTGAATTCAATTCTTTCTGATTTTAGAAACTGCATTAAAGAAGGGGTGCACCGGTCCTGGAGATACTGCAATACCAGGTCAATGCGTGGAGTGGACAGAGCAAGCTCTTTTTCCATCTCCCTGTTCTAAAAATCCATTTAATATATGGTCCCCAGATAGGGGACGTATCAGATATTAAACTGATAAGAACAGATACTACACTTGATCTTAGCCAAAAGGCCGAGAAGCGATAACCAGAATTGGTTTCAAACTACGGAGCCACCCAAGGATCCTAAAAAGTCCATTTGTGGAGATGAGCTCCTGGACTCCCGTTAAGAAGACATGTTGTCAACCTCTAGATCCCTTACATGCCTGCACTTTTCGGCTTGCTGCTGCTGCAATCCACGCGTTTTAGATCTGCATAACTCCACCTCTTTAAACACAGCACCTTCACCCCCTGCTGTTCCCACCCGCCTCAACACCGTTGGAAGGGAGGAGAACCAATTAAGGCGGGGGGTGGGGTGGAACGAGCAGCTGTCTACCCTTAGCAGGAGGGCTCCTGATTACATACCTCTCCTGCTGCTGCTGCTGCTGCTGGCTGTCCAGCAGCAGACTGAAGGTGGCTGCTGCTGTGCACAGGTATATAAAGGCTCAGAGCCTATTATGACACGCGCAGCCAGCGTTCCATTGCCACATTCCATCTACTGCAGGCAGGATACCTGGCTGGCTGAATGTCGCTGAGAAGCTCACAGAGACCGCCATAAGCAACAGTTTAACAGAATGCCACAGACTAATCAACCAAACTTTTTGGGTTGGGTTCTCTTTTATAGTCTGCAGGCATTAAATGAAAGAAGTCAGTGTTCCAGCAGAAGGAGACAAAGTTTCAGAAAAGGCATTGTAGCAAACCAAAAAAGAAATTTTAAGCGCAGCAGTGTAACCAGCGCACATACCTGTTAGCTCGGGTGAGTTTAAAAGGCTGCTGTTGATAACAAGGGCATTTGCTAAATAGATGGTGTGTGTGCAACAATATACTGAAAGGTCAATTATATTGTGCAGCTTATCTCACCACCTGTAGTTATTTAGGTGAAAGCTCCAAAATGCTTGCCTAATATGTCTGTTTATCCAAAAGGAAGTAGAAAGGGAGAGCTAGAAAGATAGCATTGCATCACATTACATGGCAATGCAATGCACAGTTGCTGAAGTTGAACCAAAATGAGCTTGTAATCTGGCTTCTGCAACTTTGAACATGAAAAATCCAATGAGGAGAAGAAAAGCAGAGCCAAAGAGTCCATCCCAAAATCCGACAAACAAGCAAAATGAACAAAAAACATTGAATTCAATTCTTTCTGATTTTAGAAACTGCATTAAAGAAGGGGTGCACCGGTCCTGGAGATACTGCAATACCAGGTCAATGCGTGGAGTGGACAGAGCAAGCTCTTTTTCCATCTCCCTGTTCTAAAAATCCATTTAATATATGGTCCCCAGATAGGGGACGTATCAGATATTAAACTGATAAGAACAGATACTACACTTGATCTTAGCCAAAAGGCCGAGAAGCGATAACCAGAATTGGTTTCAAACTACGGAGCCACCCAAGGATCCTAAAAAGTCCATTTGTGGAGATGAGCTCCTGGACTCCCGTTAAGAAGACATGTTGTCAACCTCTAGATCCCTTACATGCCTGCACTTTTCGGCTTGCTGCTGCTGCAATCCACGCGTTTTAGATCTGCATAACTCCACCTCTTTAAACACAGCACCTTCACCCCCTGCTGTTCCCACCCGCCTCAACACCGTTGGAAGGGAGGAGAACCAATTAAGGCGGGGGGTGGGGTGGAACGAGCAGCTGTCTACCCTTAGCAGGAGGGCTCCTGATTACATACCTCTCCTGCTGCTGCTGCTGCTGCTGGCTGTCCAGCAGCAGACTGAAGGTGGCTGCTGCTGTGCACAGGTATATAAAGGCTCAGAGCCTATTATGACACGCGCAGCCAGCGTTCCATTGCCACATTCCATCTACTGCAGGCAGGATACCTGGCTGGCTGAATGTCGCTGAGAAGCTCACAGAGACCGCCATAAGCAACAGTTTAACAGAATGCCACAGACTAATCAACCAAACTTTTTGGGTTGGGTTCTCTTTTATAGTCTGCAGGCATTAAATGAAAGAAGTCAGTGTTCCAGCAGAAGGAGACAACGTTTCAGAAAAGGCATTGTAGCAAACCAAAAAAGAAATTTTAAGCGCAGCAGTGTAACCAGCGCACATACCTGTTAGCTCGGGTGAGTTTAAAAGGCTGCTGTTGATAACAAGGGCATTTGCTAAATAGATGGTGTGTGTGCAACAATATACTGAAAGGTCAATTATATTGTGCAGCTTATCTCACCACCTGTAGTTATTTAGGTGAAAGCTCCAAAATGCTTGCCTAATATGTCTGTTTATCCAAAAGGAAGTAGAAAGGGAGAGCTAGAAAGATAGCATTGCATCACATTACATGGCAATGCAATGCACAGTTGCTGAAGTTGAACCAAAATGAGCTTGTAATCTGGCTTCTGCAACTTTGAACATGAAAAATCCAATGAGGAGAAGAAAAGCAGAGCCAAAGAGTCCATCCCAAAATCCGACAAACAAGCAAAATGAACAAAAAACATTGAATTCAATTCTTTCTGATTTTAGAAACTGCATTAAAGAAGGGGTGCACCGGTCCTGGAGATACTGCAATACCAGGTCAATGCGTGGAGTGGACAGAGCAAGCTCTTTTTCCATCTCCCTGTTCTAAAAATCCATTTAATATATGGTCCCCAGATAGGGGACGTATCAGATATTAAACTGATAAGAACAGATACTACACTTGATCTTAGCCAAAAGGCCGAGAAGCGATAACCAGAATTGGTTTCAAACTACGGAGCCACCCAAGGATCCTAAAAAGTCCATTTGTGGAGATGAGCTCCTGGACTCCCGTTAAGAAGACATGTTGTCAACCTCTAGATCCCTTACATGCCTGCACTTTTCGGCTTGCTGCTGCTGCAATCCACGCGTTTTAGATCTGCATAACTCCACCTCTTTAAACACAGCACCTTCACCCCCTGCTGTTCCCACCCGCCTCAACACCGTTGGAAGGGAGGAGAACCAATTAAGGCGGGGGGTGGGGTGGAACGAGCAGCTGTCTACCCTTAGCAGGAGGGCTCCTGATTACATACCTCTCCTGCTGCTGCTGCTGCTGCTGGCTGTCCAGCAGCAGACTGAAGGTGGCTGCTGCTGTGCACAGGTATATAAAGGCTCAGAGCCTATTATGACACGCGCAGCCAGCGTTCCATTGCCACATTCCATCTACTGCAGGCAGGATACCTGGCTGGCTGAATGTCGCTGAGAAGCTCACAGAGACCGCCATAAGCAACAGTTTAACAGAATGCCACAGACTAATCAACCAAACTTTTTGGGTTGGGTTCTCTTTTATAGTCTGCAGGCATTAAATGAAAGAAGTCAGTGTTCCAGCAGAAGGAGACAACGTTTCAGAAAAGGCATTGTAGCAAACCAAAAAAGAAATTTTAAGCGCAGCAGTGTAACCAGCGCACATACCTGTTAGCTCGGGTGAGTTTAAAAGGCTGCTGTTGATAACAAGGGCATTTGCTAAATAGATGGTGTGTGTGCAACAATATACTGAAAGGTCAATTATATTGTGCAGCTTATCTCACCACCTGTAGTTATTTAGGTGAAAGCTCCAAAATGCTTGCCTAATATGTCTGTTTATCCAAAAGGAAGTAGAAAGGGAGAGCTAGAAAGATAGCATTGCATCACATTACATGGCAATGCAATGCACAGTTGCTGAAGTTGAACCAAAATGAGCTTGTAATCTGGCTTCTGCAACTTTGAACATGAAAAATCCAATGAGGAGAAGAAAAGCAGAGCCAAAGAGTCCATCCCAAAATCCGACAAACAAGCAAAATGAACAAAAAACATTGAATTCAATTCTTTCTGATTTTAGAAACTGCATTAAAGAAGGGGTGCACCGGTCCTGGAGATACTGCAATACCAGGTCAATGCGTGGAGTGGACAGAGCAAGCTCTTTTTCCATCTCCCTGTTCTAAAAATCCATTTAATATATGGTCCCCAGATAGGGGACGTATCAGATATTAAACTGATAAGAACAGATACTACACTTGATCTTAGCCAAAAGGCCGAGAAGCGATAACCAGAATTGGTTTCAAACTACGGAGCCACCCAAGGATCCTAAAAAGTCCATTTGTGGAGATGAGCTCCTGGACTCCCGTTAAGAAGACATGTTGTCAACCTCTAGATCCCTTACATGCCTGCACTTTTCGGCTTGCTGCTGCTGCAATCCACGCGTTTTAGATCTGCATAACTCCACCTCTTTAAACACAGCACCTTCACCCCCTGCTGTTCCCACCCGCCTCAACACCGTTGGAAGGGAGGAGAACCAATTAAGGCGGGGGGTGGGGTGGAACGAGCAGCTGTCTACCCTTAGCAGGAGGGCTCCTGATTACATACCTCTCCTGCTGCTGCTGCTGCTGCTGGCTGTCCAGCAGCAGACTGAAGGTGGCTGCTGCTGTGCACAGGTATATAAAGGCTCAGAGCCTATTATGACACGCGCAGCCAGCGTTCCATTGCCACATTCCATCTACTGCAGGCAGGATACCTGGCTGGCTGAATGTCGCTGAGAAGCTCACAGAGACCGCCATAAGCAACAGTTTAACAGAATGCCACAGACTAATCAACCAAACTTTTTGGGTTGGGTTCTCTTTTATAGTCTGCAGGCATTAAATGAAAGAAGTCAGTGTTCCAGCAGAAGGAGACAACGTTTCAGAAAAGGCATTGTAGCAAACCAAAAAAGAAATTTTAAGCGCAGCAGTGTAACCAGCGCACATACCTGTTAGCTCGGGTGAGTTTAAAAGGCTGCTGTTGATAACAAGGGCATTTGCTAAATAGATGGTGTGTGTGCAACAATATACTGAAAGGTCAATTATATTGTGCAGCTTATCTCACCACCTGTAGTTATTTAGGTGAAAGCTCCAAAATGCTTGCCTAATATGTCTGTTTATCCAAAAGGAAGTAGAAAGGGAGAGCTAGAAAGATAGCATTGCATCACATTACATGGCAATGCAATGCACAGTTGCTGAAGTTGAACCAAAATGAGCTTGTAATCTGGCTTCTGCAACTTTGAACATGAAAAATCCAATGAGGAGAAGAAAAGCAGAGCCAAAGAGTCCATCCCAAAATCCGACAAACAAGCAAAATGAACAAAAAACATTGAATTCAATTCTTTCTGATTTTAGAAACTGCATTAAAGAAGGGGTGCACCGGTCCTGGAGATACTGCAATACCAGGTCAATGCGTGGAGTGGACAGAGCAAGCTCTTTTTCCATCTCCCTGTTCTAAAAATCCATTTAATATATGGTCCCCAGATAGGGGACGTATCAGATATTAAACTGATAAGAACAGATACTACACTTGATCTTAGCCAAAAGGCCGAGAAGCGATAACCAGAATTGGTTTCAAACTACGGAGCCACCCAAGGATCCTAAAAAGTCCATTTGTGGAGATGAGCTCCTGGACTCCCGTTAAGAAGACATGTTGTCAACCTCTAGATCCCTTACATGCCTGCACTTTTCGGCTTGCTGCTGCTGCAATCCACGCGTTTTAGATCTGCATAACTCCACCTCTTTAAACACAGCACCTTCACCCCCTGCTGTTCCCACCCGCCTCAACACCGTTGGAAGGGAGGAGAACCAATTAAGGCGGGGGGTGGGGTGGAACGAGCAGCTGTCTACCCTTAGCAGGAGGGCTCCTGATTACATACCTCTCCTGCTGCTGCTGCTGCTGCTGGCTGTCCAGCAGCAGACTGAAGGTGGCTGCTGCTGTGCACAGGTATATAAAGGCTCAGAGCCTATTATGACACGCGCAGCCAGCGTTCCATTGCCACATTCCATCTACTGCAGGCAGGATACCTGGCTGGCTGAATGTCGCTGAGAAGCTCACAGAGACCGCCATAAGCAACAGTTTAACAGAATGCCACAGACTAATCAACCAAACTTTTTGGGTTGGGTTCTCTTTTATAGTCTGCAGGCATTAAATGAAAGAAGTCAGTGTTCCAGCAGAAGGAGACAACGTTTCAGAAAAGGCATTGTAGCAAACCAAAAAAGAAATTTTAAGCGCAGCAGTGTAACCAGCGCACATACCTGTTAGCTCGGGTGAGTTTAAAAGGCTGCTGTTGATAACAAGGGCATTTGCTAAATAGATGGTGTGTGTGCAACAATATACTGAAAGGTCAATTATATTGTGCAGCTTATCTCACCACCTGTAGTTATTTAGGTGAAAGCTCCAAAATGCTTGCCTAATATGTCTGTTTATCCAAAAGGAAGTAGAAAGGGAGAGCTAGAAAGATAGCATTGCATCACATTACATGGCAATGCAATGCACAGTTGCTGAAGTTGAACCAAAATGAGCTTGTAATCTGGCTTCTGCAACTTTGAACATGAAAAATCCAATGAGGAGAAGAAAAGCAGAGCCAAAGAGTCCATCCCAAAATCCGACAAACAAGCAAAATGAACAAAAAACATTGAATTCAATTCTTTCTGATTTTAGAAACTGCATTAAAGAAGGGGTGCACCGGTCCTGGAGATACTGCAATACCAGGTCAATGCGTGGAGTGGACAGAGCAAGCTCTTTTTCCATCTCCCTGTTCTAAAAATCCATTTAATATATGGTCCCCAGATAGGGGACGTATCAGATATTAAACTGATAAGAACAGATACTACACTTGATCTTAGCCAAAAGGCCGAGAAGCGATAACCAGAATTGGTTTCAAACTACGGAGCCACCCAAGGATCCTAAAAAGTCCATTTGTGGAGATGAGCTCCTGGACTCCCGTTAAGAAGACATGTTGTCAACCTCTAGATCCCTTACATGCCTGCACTTTTCGGCTTGCTGCTGCTGCAATCCACGCGTTTTAGATCTGCATAACTCCACCTCTTTAAACACAGCACCTTCACCCCCTGCTGTTCCCACCCGCCTCAACACCGTTGGAAGGGAGGAGAACCAATTAAGGCGGGGGGTGGGGTGGAACGAGCAGCTGTCTACCCTTAGCAGGAGGGCTCCTGATTACATACCTCTCCTGCTGCTGCTGCTGCTGCTGGCTGTCCAGCAGCAGACTGAAGGTGGCTGCTGCTGTGCACAGGTATATAAAGGCTCAGAGCCTATTATGACACGCGCAGCCAGCGTTCCATTGCCACATTCCATCTACTGCAGGCAGGATACCTGGCTGGCTGAATGTCGCTGAGAAGCTCACAGAGACCGCCATAAGCAACAGTTTAACAGAATGCCACAGACTAATCAACCAAACTTTTTGGGTTGGGTTCTCTTTTATAGTCTGCAGGCATTAAATGAAAGAAGTCAGTGTTCCAGCAGAAGGAGACAACGTTTCAGAAAAGGCATTGTAGCAAACCAAAAAAGAAATTTTAAGCGCAGCAGTGTAACCAGCGCACATACCTGTTAGCTCGGGTGAGTTTAAAAGGCTGCTGTTGATAACAAGGGCATTTGCTAAATAGATGGTGTGTGTGCAACAATATACTGAAAGGTCAATTATATTGTGCAGCTTATCTCACCACCTGTAGTTATTTAGGTGAAAGCTCCAAAATGCTTGCCTAATATGTCTGTTTATCCAAAAGGAAGTAGAAAGGGAGAGCTAGAAAGATAGCATTGCATCACATTACATGGCAATGCAATGCACAGTTGCTGAAGTTGAACCAAAATGAGCTTGTAATCTGGCTTCTGCAACTTTGAACATGAAAAATCCAATGAGGAGAAGAAAAGCAGAGCCAAAGAGTCCATCCCAAAATCCGACAAACAAGCAAAATGAACAAAAAACATTGAATTCAATTCTTTCTGATTTTAGAAACTGCATTAAAGAAGGGGTGCACCGGTCCTGGAGATACTGCAATACCAGGTCAATGCGTGGAGTGGACAGAGCAAGCTCTTTTTCCATCTCCCTGTTCTAAAAATCCATTTAATATATGGTCCCCAGATAGGGGACGTATCAGATATTAAACTGATAAGAACAGATACTACACTTGATCTTAGCCAAAAGGCCGAGAAGCGATAACCAGAATTGGTTTCAAACTACGGAGCCACCCAAGGATCCTAAAAAGTCCATTTGTGGAGATGAGCTCCTGGACTCCCGTTAAGAAGACATGTTGTCAACCTCTAGATCCCTTACATGCCTGCACTTTTCGGCTTGCTGCTGCTGCAATCCACGCGTTTTAGATCTGCATAACTCCACCTCTTTAAACACAGCACCTTCACCCCCTGCTGTTCCCACCCGCCTCAACACCGTTGGAAGGGAGGAGAACCAATTAAGGCGGGGGGTGGGGTGGAACGAGCAGCTGTCTACCCTTAGCAGGAGGGCTCCTGATTACATACCTCTCCTGCTGCTGCTGCTGCTGCTGGCTGTCCAGCAGCAGACTGAAGGTGGCTGCTGCTGTGCACAGGTATATAAAGGCTCAGAGCCTATTATGACACGCGCAGCCAGCGTTCCATTGCCACATTCCATCTACTGCAGGCAGGATACCTGGCTGGCTGAATGTCGCTGAGAAGCTCACAGAGACCGCCATAAGCAACAGTTTAACAGAATGCCACAGACTAATCAACCAAACTTTTTGGGTTGGGTTCTCTTTTATAGTCTGCAGGCATTAAATGAAAGAAGTCAGTGTTCCAGCAGAAGGAGACAACGTTTCAGAAAAGGCATTGTAGCAAACCAAAAAAGAAATTTTAAGCGCAGCAGTGTAACCAGCGCACATACCTGTTAGCTCGGGTGAGTTTAAAAGGCTGCTGTTGATAACAAGGGCATTTGCTAAATAGATGGTGTGTGTGCAACAATATACTGAAAGGTCAATTATATTGTGCAGCTTATCTCACCACCTGTAGTTATTTAGGTGAAAGCTCCAAAATGCTTGCCTAATATGTCTGTTTATCCAAAAGGAAGTAGAAAGGGAGAGCTAGAAAGATAGCATTGCATCACATTACATGGCAATGCAATGCACAGTTGCTGAAGTTGAACCAAAATGAGCTTGTAATCTGGCTTCTGCAACTTTGAACATGAAAAATCCAATGAGGAGAAGAAAAGCAGAGCCAAAGAGTCCATCCCAAAATCCGACAAACAAGCAAAATGAACAAAAAACATTGAATTCAATTCTTTCTGATTTTAGAAACTGCATTAAAGAAGGGGTGCACCGGTCCTGGAGATACTGCAATACCAGGTCAATGCGTGGAGTGGACAGAGCAAGCTCTTTTTCCATCTCCCTGTTCTAAAAATCCATTTAATATATGGTCCCCAGATAGGGGACGTATCAGATATTAAACTGATAAGAACAGATACTACACTTGATCTTAGCCAAAAGGCCGAGAAGCGATAACCAGAATTGGTTTCAAACTACGGAGCCACCCAAGGATCCTAAAAAGTCCATTTGTGGAGATGAGCTCCTGGACTCCCGTTAAGAAGACATGTTGTCAACCTCTAGATCCCTTACATGCCTGCACTTTTCGGCTTGCTGCTGCTGCAATCCACGCGTTTTAGATCTGCATAACTCCACCTCTTTAAACACAGCACCTTCACCCCCTGCTGTTCCCACCCGCCTCAACACCGTTGGAAGGGAGGAGAACCAATTAAGGCGGGGGGTGGGGTGGAACGAGCAGCTGTCTACCCTTAGCAGGAGGGCTCCTGATTACATACCTCTCCTGCTGCTGCTGCTGCTGCTGGCTGTCCAGCAGCAGACTGAAGGTGGCTGCTGCTGTGCACAGGTATATAAAGGCTCAGAGCCTATTATGACACGCGCAGCCAGCGTTCCATTGCCACATTCCATCTACTGCAGGCAGGATACCTGGCTGGCTGAATGTCGCTGAGAAGCTCACAGAGACCGCCATAAGCAACAGTTTAACAGAATGCCACAGACTAATCAACCAAACTTTTTGGGTTGGGTTCTCTTTTATAGTCTGCAGGCATTAAATGAAAGAAGTCAGTGTTCCAGCAGAAGGAGACAACGTTTCAGAAAAGGCATTGTAGCAAACCAAAAAAGAAATTTTAAGCGCAGCAGTGTAACCAGCGCACATACCTGTTAGCTCGGGTGAGTTTAAAAGGCTGCTGTTGATAACAAGGGCATTTGCTAAATAGATGGTGTGTGTGCAACAATATACTGAAAGGTCAATTATATTGTGCAGCTTATCTCACCACCTGTAGTTATTTAGGTGAAAGCTCCAAAATGCTTGCCTAATATGTCTGTTTATCCAAAAGGAAGTAGAAAGGGAGAGCTAGAAAGATAGCATTGCATCACATTACATGGCAATGCAATGCACAGTTGCTGAAGTTGAACCAAAATGAGCTTGTAATCTGGCTTCTGCAACTTTGAACATGAAAAATCCAATGAGGAGAAGAAAAGCAGAGCCAAAGAGTCCATCCCAAAATCCGACAAACAAGCAAAATGAACAAAAAACATTGAATTCAATTCTTTCTGATTTTAGAAACTGCATTAAAGAAGGGGTGCACCGGTCCTGGAGATACTGCAATACCAGGTCAATGCGTGGAGTGGACAGAGCAAGCTCTTTTTCCATCTCCCTGTTCTAAAAATCCATTTAATATATGGTCCCCAGATAGGGGACGTATCAGATATTAAACTGATAAGAACAGATACTACACTTGATCTTAGCCAAAAGGCCGAGAAGCGATAACCAGAATTGGTTTCAAACTACGGAGCCACCCAAGGATCCTAAAAAGTCCATTTGTGGAGATGAGCTCCTGGACTCCCGTTAAGAAGACATGTTGTCAACCTCTAGATCCCTTACATGCCTGCACTTTTCGGCTTGCTGCTGCTGCAATCCACGCGTTTTAGATCTGCATAACTCCACCTCTTTAAACACAGCACCTTCACCCCCTGCTGTTCCCACCCGCCTCAACACCGTTGGAAGGGAGGAGAACCAATTAAGGCGGGGGGTGGGGTGGAACGAGCAGCTGTCTACCCTTAGCAGGAGGGCTCCTGATTACATACCTCTCCTGCTGCTGCTGCTGCTGCTGGCTGTCCAGCAGCAGACTGAAGGTGGCTGCTGCTGTGCACAGGTATATAAAGGCTCAGAGCCTATTATGACACGCGCAGCCAGCGTTCCATTGCCACATTCCATCTACTGCAGGCAGGATACCTGGCTGGCTGAATGTCGCTGAGAAGCTCACAGAGACCGCCATAAGCAACAGTTTAACAGAATGCCACAGACTAATCAACCAAACTTTTTGGGTTGGGTTCTCTTTTATAGTCTGCAGGCATTAAATGAAAGAAGTCAGTGTTCCAGCAGAAGGAGACAACGTTTCAGAAAAGGCATTGTAGCAAACCAAAAAAGAAATTTTAAGCGCAGCAGTGTAACCAGCGCACATACCTGTTAGCTCGGGTGAGTTTAAAAGGCTGCTGTTGATAACAAGGGCATTTGCTAAATAGATGGTGTGTGTGCAACAATATACTGAAAGGTCAATTATATTGTGCAGCTTATCTCACCACCTGTAGTTATTTAGGTGAAAGCTCCAAAATGCTTGCCTAATATGTCTGTTTATCCAAAAGGAAGTAGAAAGGGAGAGCTAGAAAGATAGCATTGCATCACATTACATGGCAATGCAATGCACAGTTGCTGAAGTTGAACCAAAATGAGCTTGTAATCTGGCTTCTGCAACTTTGAACATGAAAAATCCAATGAGGAGAAGAAAAGCAGAGCCAAAGAGTCCATCCCAAAATCCGACAAACAAGCAAAATGAACAAAAAACATTGAATTCAATTCTTTCTGATTTTAGAAACTGCATTAAAGAAGGGGTGCACCGGTCCTGGAGATACTGCAATACCAGGTCAATGCGTGGAGTGGACAGAGCAAGCTCTTTTTCCATCTCCCTGTTCTAAAAATCCATTTAATATATGGTCCCCAGATAGGGGACGTATCAGATATTAAACTGATAAGAACAGATACTACACTTGATCTTAGCCAAAAGGCCAGAGAAGCGATAACCAGAATTGGTTTCAAACTACGGAGCCACCCAAGGATCCTAAAAAGTCCATTTGTGGAGATGAGCTCCTGGACTCCCGTTAAGAAGACATGTTGTCAACCTCTAGATCCCTTACATGCCTGCACTTTTCGGCTTGCTGCTGCTGCAATCCACGCGTTTTAGATCTGCATAACTCCACCTCTTTAAACACAGCACCTTCACCCCCTGCTGTTCCCACCCGCCTCAACACCGTTGGAAGGGAGGAGAACCAATTAAGGCGGGGGGTGGGGTGGAACGAGCAGCTGTCTACCCTTAGCAGGAGGGCTCCTGATTACATACCTCTCCTGCTGCTGCTGCTGCTGCTGGCTGTCCAGCAGCAGACTGAAGGTGGCTGCTGCTGTGCACAGGTATATAAAGGCTCAGAGCCTATTATGACACGCGCAGCCAGCGTTCCATTGCCACATTCCATCTACTGCAGGCAGGATACCTGGCTGGCTGAATGTCGCTGAGAAGCTCACAGAGACCGCCATAAGCAACAGTTTAACAGAATGCCACAGACTAATCAACCAAACTTTTTGGGTTGGGTTCTCTTTTATAGTCTGCAGGCATTAAATGAAAGAAGTCAGTGTTCCAGCAGAAGGAGACAACGTTTCAGAAAAGGCATTGTAGCAAACCAAAAAAGAAATTTTAAGCGCAGCAGTGTAACCAGCGCACATACCTGTTAGCTCGGGTGAGTTTAAAAGGCTGCTGTTGATAACAAGGGCATTTGCTAAATAGATGGTGTGTGTGCAACAATATACTGAAAGGTCAATTATATTGTGCAGCTTATCTCACCACCTGTAGTTATTTAGGTGAAAGCTCCAAAATGCTTGCCTAATATGTCTGTTTATCCAAAAGGAAGTAGAAAGGGAGAGCTAGAAAGATAGCATTGCATCACATTACATGGCAATGCAATGCACAGTTGCTGAAGTTGAACCAAAATGAGCTTGTAATCTGGCTTCTGCAACTTTGAACATGAAAAATCCAATGAGGAGAAGAAAAGCAGAGCCAAAGAGTCCATCCCAAAATCCGACAAACAAGCAAAATGAACAAAAAACATTGAATTCAATTCTTTCTGATTTTAGAAACTGCATTAAAGAAGGGGTGCACCGGTCCTGGAGATACTGCAATACCAGGTCAATGCGTGGAGTGGACAGAGCAAGCTCTTTTTCCATCTCCCTGTTCTAAAAATCCATTTAATATATGGTCCCCAGATAGGGGACGTATCAGATATTAAACTGATAAGAACAGATACTACACTTGATCTTAGCCAAAAGGCCGAGAAGCGATAACCAGAATTGGTTTCAAACTACGGAGCCACCCAAGGATCCTAAAAAGTCCATTTGTGGAGATGAGCTCCTGGACTCCCGTTAAGAAGACATGTTGTCAACCTCTAGATCCCTTACATGCCTGCACTTTTCGGCTTGCTGCTGCTGCAATCCACGCGTTTTAGATCTGCATAACTCCACCTCTTTAAACACAGCACCTTCACCCCCTGCTGTTCCCACCCGCCTCAACACCGTTGGAAGGGAGGAGAACCAATTAAGGCGGGGGGTGGGGTGGAACGAGCAGCTGTCTACCCTTAGCAGGAGGGCTCCTGATTACATACCTCTCCTGCTGCTGCTGCTGCTGCTGGCTGTCCAGCAGCAGACTGAAGGTGGCTGCTGCTGTGCACAGGTATATAAAGGCTCAGAGCCTATTATGACACGCGCAGCCAGCGTTCCATTGCCACATTCCATCTACTGCAGGCAGGATACCTGGCTGGCTGAATGTCGCTGAGAAGCTCACAGAGACCGCCATAAGCAACAGTTTAACAGAATGCCACAGACTAATCAACCAAACTTTTTGGGTTGGGTTCTCTTTTATAGTCTGCAGGCATTAAATGAAAGAAGTCAGTGTTCCAGCAGAAGGAGACAACGTTTCAGAAAAGGCATTGTAGCAAACCAAAAAAGAAATTTTAAGCGCAGCAGTGTAACCAGCGCACATACCTGTTAGCTCGGGTGAGTTTAAAAGGCTGCTGTTGATAACAAGGGCATTTGCTAAATAGATGGTGTGTGTGCAACAATATACTGAAAGGTCAATTATATTGTGCAGCTTATCTCACCACCTGTAGTTATTTAGGTGAAAGCTCCAAAATGCTGCCTAATATGTCTGTTTATCCAAAAGGAAGTAGAAAGGGAGAGCTAGAAAGATAGCATTGCATCACATTACATGGCAATGCAATGCACAGTTGCTGAAGTTGAACCAAAATGAGCTTGTAATCTGGCTTCTGCAACTTTGAACATGAAAAATCCAATGAGGAGAAGAAAAGCAGAGCCAAAGAGTCCATCCCAAAATCCGACAAACAAGCAAAATGAACAAAAAACATTGAATTCAATTCTTTCTGATTTTAGAAACTGCATTAAAGAAGGGGTGCACCGGTCCTGGAGATACTGCAATACCAGGTCAATGCGTGGAGTGGACAGAGCAAGCTCTTTTTCCATCTCCCTGTTCTAAAAATCCATTTAATATATGGTCCCCAGATAGGGGACGTATCAGATATTAAACTGATAAGAACAGATACTACACTTGATCTTAGCCAAAAGGCCGAGAAGCGATAACCAGAATTGGTTTCAAACTACGGAGCCACCCAAGGATCCTAAAAAGTCCATTTGTGGAGATGAGCTCCTGGACTCCCGTTAAGAAGACATGTTGTCAACCTCTAGATCCCTTACATGCCTGCACTTTTCGGCTTGCTGCTGCTGCAATCCACGCGTTTTAGATCTGCATAACTCCACCTCTTTAAACACAGCACCTTCACCCCCTGCTGTTCCCACCCGCCTCAACACCGTTGGAAGGGAGGAGAACCAATTAAGGCGGGGGGTGGGGTGGAACGAGCAGCTGTCTACCCTTAGCAGGAGGGCTCCTGATTACATACCTCTCCTGCTGCTGCTGCTGCTGCTGGCTGTCCAGCAGCAGACTGAAGGTGGCTGCTGCTGTGCACAGGTATATAAAGGCTCAGAGCCTATTATGACACGCGCAGCCAGCGTTCCATTGCCACATTCCATCTACTGCAGGCAGGATACCTGGCTGGCTGAATGTCGCTGAGAAGCTCACAGAGACCGCCATAAGCAACAGTTTAACAGAATGCCACAGACTAATCAACCAAACTTTTTGGGTTGGGTTCTCTTTTATAGTCTGCAGGCATTAAATGAAAGAAGTCAGTGTTCCAGCAGAAGGAGACAACGTTTCAGAAAAGGCATTGTAGCAAACCAAAAAAGAAATTTTAAGCGCAGCAGTGTAACCAGCGCACATACCTGTTAGCTCGGGTGAGTTTAAAAGGCTGCTGTTGATAACAAGGGCATTTGCTAAATAGATGGTGTGTGTGCAACAATATACTGAAAGGTCAATTATATTGTGCAGCTTATCTCACCACCTGTAGTTATTTAGGTGAAAGCTCCAAAATGCTTGCCTAATATGTCTGTTTATCCAAAAGGAAGTAGAAAGGGAGAGCTAGAAAGATAGCATTGCATCACATTACATGGCAATGCAATGCACAGTTGCTGAAGTTGAACCAAAATGAGCTTGTAATCTGGCTTCTGCAACTTTGAACATGAAAAATCCAATGAGGAGAAGAAAAGCAGAGCCAAAGAGTCCATCCCAAAATCCGACAAACAAGCAAAATGAACAAAAAACATTGAATTCAATTCTTTCTGATTTTAGAAACTGCATTAAAGAAGGGGTGCACCGGTCCTGGAGATACTGCAATACCAGGTCAATGCGTGGAGTGGACAGAGCAAGCTCTTTTTCCATCTCCCTGTTCTAAAAATCCATTTAATATATGGTCCCCAGATAGGGGACGTATCAGATATTAAACTGATAAGAACAGATACTACACTTGATCTTAGCCAAAAGGCCGAGAAGCGATAACCAGAATTGGTTTCAAACTACGGAGCCACCCAAGGATCCTAAAAAGTCCATTTGTGGAGATGAGCTCCTGGACTCCCGTTAAGAAGACATGTTGTCAACCTCTAGATCCCTTACATGCCTGCACTTTTCGGCTTGCTGCTGCTGCAATCCACGCGTTTTAGATCTGCATAACTCCACCTCTTTAAACACAGCACCTTCACCCCCTGCTGTTCCCACCCGCCTCAACACCGTTGGAAGGGAGGAGAACCAATTAAGGCGGGGGGTGGGGTGGAACGAGCAGCTGTCTACCCTTAGCAGGAGGGCTCCTGATTACATACCTCTCCTGCTGCTGCTGCTGCTGCTGGCTGTCCAGCAGCAGACTGAAGGTGGCTGCTGCTGTGCACAGGTATATAAAGGCTCAGAGCCTATTATGACACGCGCAGCCAGCGTTCCATTGCCACATTCCATCTACTGCAGGCAGGATACCTGGCTGGCTGAATGTCGCTGAGAAGCTCACAGAGACCGCCATAAGCAACAGTTTAACAGAATGCCACAGACTAATCAACCAAACTTTTTGGGTTGGGTTCTCTTTTATAGTCTGCAGGCATTAAATGAAAGAAGTCAGTGTTCCAGCAGAAGGAGACAACGTTTCAGAAAAGGCATTGTAGCAAACCAAAAAAGAAATTTTAAGCGCAGCAGTGTAACCAGCGCACATACCTGTTAGCTCGGGTGAGTTTAAAAGGCTGCTGTTGATAACAAGGGCATTTGCTAAATAGATGGTGTGTGTGCAACAATATACTGAAAGGTCAATTATATTGTGCAGCTTATCTCACCACCTGTAGTTATTTAGGTGAAAGCTCCAAAATGCTTGCCTAATATGTCTGTTTATCCAAAAGGAAGTAGAAAGGGAGAGCTAGAAAGATAGCATTGCATCACATTACATGGCAATGCAATGCACAGTTGCTGAAGTTGAACCAAAATGAGCTTGTAATCTGGCTTCTGCAACTTTGAACATGAAAAATCCAATGAGGAGAAGAAAAGCAGAGCCAAAGAGTCCATCCCAAAATCCGACAAACAAGCAAAATGAACAAAAAACATTGAATTCAATTCTTTCTGATTTTAGAAACTGCATTAAAGAAGGGGTGCACCGGTCCTGGAGATACTGCAATACCAGGTCAATGCGTGGAGTGGACAGAGCAAGCTCTTTTTCCATCTCCCTGTTCTAAAAATCCATTTAATATATGGTCCCCAGATAGGGGACGTATCAGTATTAAACTGATAAGAACAGATACTACACTTGATCTTAGCCAAAAGGCCGAGAAGCGATAACCAGAATTGGTTTCAACTACGGAGCCACCCAAGGATCCTAAAAAGTCCATTTGTGGAGATGAGCTCCTGGACTCCCGTTAAGAAGACATGTTGTCAACCTCTAGATCCCTTACATGCCTGCACTTTTCGGCTTGCTGCTGCTGCAATCCACGCGTTTTAGATCTGCATAACTCCACCTCTTTAAACACAGCACCTTCACCCCCTGCTGTTCCCACCCGCCTCAACACCGTTGGAAGGGAGGAGAACAATTAAGGCGGGGGGTGGGGTGGAACGAGCAGCTGTCTACCCTTAGCAGGAGGGCTCCTGATTACATACCTCTCCTGCTGCTGCTGCTGCTGCTGGCTGTCCAGCAGCAGACTGAAGGTGGCTGCTGCTGTGCACAGGTATATAAAGGCTCAGAGCCTATTATGACACGCGCAGCCCAGCGTTCCATTGCCACATTCCATCTACTGCAGGCAGGATACCTGGCTGGCTGAATGTCGCTGAGAAGCTCACAGAGACCGCCATAAGCAACAGTTTAACAGAATGCCACAGACTAATCAACCAAACTTTTTGGGTTGGGTTCTCTTTTATAGTCTGCAGGCATTAAATGAAAGAAGTCAGTGTTCCAGCAGAAGGAGACAACGTTTCAGAAAAGGCATTGTAGCAAACCAAAAAAGAAATTTTAAGCGCAGCAGTGTAACCAGCGCACATACCTGTTAGCTCGGGTGAGTTTAAAAGGCTGCTGTTGATAACAAGGGCATTTGCTAAATAGATGGTGTGGTGCAACAATATACTGAAAGGTCAATTATATTGTGCAGCTTATCTCACCACCTGTAGTTATTTAGGTGAAAGCTCCAAAATGCTTGCCTAATATGTCTGTTTATCCAAAAGGAAGTAGAAAGGGAGAGCTAGAAAGATAGCATTGCATCACATTACATGGCAATGCAATGCACAGTTGCTGAAGTTGAACCAAAATGAGCTTGTAATCTGGCTTCTGCAACTTTGAACATGAAAAATCCAATGAGGAGAAGAAAAGCAGAGCCAAAGAGTCCATCCCAAAATCCGACAAACAAGCAAAATGAACAAAAAACATTGAATTCAATTCTTTCTGATTTTAGAAACTGCATTAAAGAAGGGGTGCACCGGTCCTGGAGATACTGCAATACCAGGTCAATGCGTGGAGTGGACAGAGCAAGCTCTTTTTCCATCTCCCTGTTCTAAAAATCCATTTAATATATGGTCCCAGATAGGGGACGTATCAGATATTAAACTGATAAGAACAGATACTACACTTGATCTTAGCCAAAAGGCCGAGAAGCGATAACCAGAATTGGTTTCAAACTACGGAGCCACCCAAGGATCCTAAAAAGTCATTTGTGGAGATGAGCTCCTGGACTCCCGTTAAGAAGACATGTTGTCAACCTCTAGATCCCTTACATGCCTGCACTTTTCGGCTTGCTGCTGCTGCAATCCACGCGTTTTAGATCTGCATAACTCCACCTCTTTAAACACAGCACCTTCACCCCCTGCTGTTCCCACCCGCCTCAACACCGTTGGAAGGGAGGAGAACCAATTAAGGCGGGGGGTGGGGTGGAACGAGCAGCTGTCTACCCTTAGCAGGAGGGCTCCTGATTACATACCTCTCCTGCTGCTGCTGCTGCTGCTGGCTGTCCAGCAGCAGACTGAAGGTGGCTGCTGCTGTGCACAGGTATATAAAGGCTCAGAGCCTATTATGACACGCGCAGCCAGCGTTCCATTGCCACATTCCATCTACTGCAGGCAGGATACCTGGCTGGCTGAATGTCGCTGAGAAGCTCACAGAGACCGCCATAAGCAACAGTTTAACAGAATGCCACAGACTAATCAACCAAACTTTTTGGGTTGGGTTCTCTTTTATAGTCTGCAGGCATTAAATGAAAGAAGTCAGTGTTCCAGCAGAAGGAGACAACGTTTCAGAAAAGGCATTGTAGCAAACCAAAAAAGAAATTTTAAGCGCAGCAGTGTAACCAGCGCACATACCTGTTAGCTCGGTGAGTTTAAAAGGCTGCTGTTGATAACAAGGGCATTTGCTAAATAGATGGTGTGTGTGCAACAATATACTGAAAGGTCAATTATATTGTGCAGCTTATCTCACACCTGTAGTTATTTAGGTGAAAGCTCCAAAATGCTTGCCTAATATGTCTGTTTATCCAAAAGGAAGTAGAAAGGGAGAGCTAGAAAGATAGCATTGCATCACATTACATGGCAATGCAATGCACAGTTGCTGAAGTTGAACCAAAATGAGCTTGTAATCTGGCTTCTGCAACTTTGAACATGAAAAATCCAATGAGGAGAAGAAAAGCAGAGCCAAAGAGTCCATCCCAAAATCCGACAAACAAGCAAAATGAACAAAAAACATTGAATTCAATTCTTTCTGATTTAGAAACTGCATTAAAGAAGGGGTGCACCGGTCCTGGAGATACTGCAATACCAGGTCAATGCGTGGAGTGGACAGAGCAAGCTCTTTTTCCATCTCCCTGTTCTAAAAATCCATTTAATATATGGTCCCCAGATAGGGGACGTATCAGATATTAAACTGATAAGAACAGATACTACACTTGATCTTAGCCAAAAGGCCGAGAAGCGATAACCAGAATTGGTTTCAAACTACGGAGCCACCCAAGGATCCTAAAAAGTCCATTTGTGGAGATGAGCTCCTGGACTCCCGTTAAGAAGACATGTTGTCAACCTCTAGATCCCTTACATGCCTGCACTTTTCGGCTTGCTGCTGCTGCAATCCACGCGTTTTAGATCTGCATAACTCCACCTCTTTAAACACAGCACCTTCACCCCCTGCTGTTCCCACCCGCCTCAACACCGTTGGAAGGGAGGAGAACCAATTAAGGCGGGGGGTGGGGTGGAACGAGCAGCTGTCTACCCTTAGCAGGAGGGCTCCTGATTACATACCTCTCCTGCTGCTGCTGCTGCTGCTGGCTGTCCAGCAGCAGACTGAAGGTGGCTGCTGCTGTGCACAGGTATATAAAGGCTCAGAGCCTATTAGACACGCGCAGCCAGCGTTCCCATTGCCACATTCCATCTACTGCAGGCAGGATACCTGGCTGGCTGAATGTCGCTGAGAAGCTCACAGAGACCGCCATAAGCAACAGTTTAACAGAATGCCACAGACTAATCAACCAAACTTTTGGGGTTGGGTTCTCTTTTATAGTCTGCAGGCATTAAATGAAAGAAGTCAGTGTTCCAGCAGAAGGAGACAACGTTTCAGAAAAGGCATTGTAGCAAACCAAAAAAGAAATTTTAAGCGCAGCAGTGTAACCAGCGCACATACCTGTTAGCTCGGGTGAGTTTAAAAGGCTGCTGTTGATAACAAGGGCATTTGCTAAATAGATGGTGTGTGTGCAACAATATACTGAAAGGTCAATTATATTGTGCAGCTTATCTCACCACCTGTAGTTATTTAGGTGAAAGCTCCAAAATGCTTGCCTAATATGTCTGTTTATCCAAAAGGAAGTAGAAAGGGAGAGCTAGAAAGATAGCATTGCATCACATTACATGGCAATGCAATGCACAGTTGCTGAAGTTGAACCAAAATGAGCTTGTAATCTGGCTTCTGCAACTTTGAACATGAAAAATCCAATGAGGAGAAGAAAAGCAGAGCCAAAGAGTCCATCCCAAAATCCCGACAAACAAGCAAAATGAACAAAAAACATTGAATTCAATTCTTTCTGATTTTAGAAACTGCATTAAAGAAGGGGTGCACCGGTCCTGGAGATACTGCAATACCAGGTCAATGCGTGGAGTGGACAGAGCAAGCTCTTTTTCCATCTCCCTGTTCTAAAAATCCATTTAATATATGGTCCCAGATAGGGGACGTATCAGATATTAAAACTGATAAGAACAGATACTACACTTGATCTTAGCCAAAAGGCCGAGAAGCGATAACCAGAATTGGTTTCAAACTACGGAGCCACCCAAGGATCCTAAAAAGTCCATTTGTGGAGATGAGCTCCTGGACTCCCGTTAAGAAGACATGTTGTCAACCTCTAGATCCCTTACATGCCTGCACTTTTCGGCTTGCTGCTGCTGCAATCCACGCGTTTTAGATCTGCATAACTCCACCTCTTTAAACACAGCACCTTCACCCCCTGCTGTTCCCACCCGCCTCAACACCGTTGGAAGGGAGGAGAACCAATTAAGGCGGGGGGTGGGGTGGAACGAGCAGCTGTCTACCCTTAGCAGGAGGGCTCCTGATTACATACCTCTCCTGCTGCTGCTGCTGCTGCTGGCTGTCCAGCAGCAGACTGAAGGTGGCTGCTGCTGTGCACAGGTATATAAAGGCTCAGAGCCTATTATGACACGCGCAGCCAGCGTTCCATTGCCACATTCCATCTACTGCAGGCAGGATACCTGGCTGGCTGAATGTCGCTGAGAAGCTCACAGAGACCGCCATAAGCAACAGTTTAACAGAATGCCACAGACTAATCAACCAAACTTTTTGGGTTGGGTTCTCTTTTATAGTCTGCAGGCATTAAATGAAAGAAGTCAGTGTTCCAGCAGAAGGAGACAACGTTTCAGAAAAGGCATTGTAGCAAACCAAAAAAAGAAATTTTAAGCGCAGCAGTGTAACCAGCGCACATACCTGTTAGCTCGGGTGAGTTTAAAAGGCTGCTGTTGATAACAAGGGCATTTGCTAAATAGATGGTGTGTGTGCAACAATATACTGAAAGGTCAATTATATTGTGCAGCTTATCTCACCACCTGTAGTTATTTAGGTGAAAGCTCCAAAATGCTTGCCTAATATGTCTGTTTATCCAAAAGGAAGTAGAAAGGGAGAGCTAGAAAGATAGCATTGCATCACATTACATGGCAATGCAATGCACAGTTGCTGAAGTTGAACCAAATGAGCTTGTAATCTGGCTTCTGCAACTTTGAACATGAAAAATCCAATGAGGAGAAGAAAAGCAGAGCCAAAGAGTCCATCCCAAAATCCGACAAACAAGCAAAATGAACAAAAAACATTGAATTCAATTCTTTCTGATTTTAGAAACTGCATTAAAGAAGGGTGCACCGGTCCTGGAGATACTGCAATACCAGGTCAATGCGTGGAGTGGACAGAGCAAGCTCTTTTTCCATCTCCCTGTTCTAAAAATCCATTTAATATATGGTCCCCAGATAGGGGACGTATCAGATATTAAACTGATAAGAACAGATACTACACTTGATCTTAGCCAAAAGGCCGAGAAGCGATAACCAGAATTGGTTTCAAACTACGGAGCCACCCAAGGATCCTAAAAAGTCCATTTGTGGAGATGAGCTCCTGGACTCCCGTTAAGAAGACATGTTGTCAACCTCTAGATCCCTTACATGCCTGCACTTTTCGGCTTGCTGCTGCTGCAATCCACGCGTTTTAGATCTGCATAACTCCACCTCTTTATACACAGCACCTTCACCCCTGCTGTTCCCACCCGCCTCAACACCGTTGGAAGGGAGGAGAACCAATTAAGGCGGGGGGTGGGGTGGAACGAGCAGCTGTCTACCCTTAGCAGGAGGGCTCCTGATTACATACCTCTCCTGCTGCTGCTGCTGCTGCTGGCTGTCCAGCAGCAGACTGAAGGTGGCTGCTGCTGTGCACAGGTATATAAAGGCTCAGAGCCTATTATGACACGCGCAGCCAGCGTTCCATTGCCACATTCCATCTACTGCAGGCAGGATACCTGGCTGGCTGAATGTCGCTGAGAAGCTCACAGAGACCGCCATAAGCAACAGTTTAACAGAATGCCACAGACTAATCAACCAAACTTTTTGGGTTGGGTTCTCTTTTATAGTCTGCAGGCATTAAATGAAAGAAGTCAGTGTTCCAGCAGAAGGAGACAACGTTTCAGAAAAGGCATTGTAGCAAACCAAAAAAGAAATTTTAAGCGCAGCAGTGTAACCAGCGCACATACCTGTTAGCTCGGGTGAGTTTAAAAGGCTGCTGTTGATAACAAGGGCATTTGCTAAATAGATGGTGTGTGTGCAACAATATACTGAAAGGTCAATTATATTGTGCAGCTTATCTCACCACCTGTAGTTATTTAGGTGAAAGCTCCAAAATGCTTGCCTAATATGTCTGTTTATCCAAAAGGAAGTAGAAAGGGAGAGCTAGAAAGATAGCATTGCATCACATTACATGGCAATGCAATGCACAGTTGCTGAAGTTGAACCAAAATGAGCTTGTAATCTGGCTTCTGCAACTTTGAACATGAAAAATCCAATGAGGAGAAGAAAAGCAGAGCCAAAGAGTCCATCCCAAAATCCGACAAACAAGCAAAATGAACAAAAAACATTGAATTCAATTCTTTCTGATTTTAGAAACTGCATTAAAGAAGGGGTGCACCGGTCCTGGAGATACTGCAATACCAGGTCAATGCGTGGAGTGGACAGAGCAAGCTCTTTTTCCATCTCCCTGTTCTAAAAATCCATTTAATATATGGTCCCCAGATAGGGGACGTATCAGATAATAAACTGATAAGAACAGATACTACACTTGATCTTAGCCAAAAGGCCGAGAAGCGATAACCAGAATTGGTTTCAAACTACGGAGCCACCCAAGGATCCTAAAAAGTCCATTTGTGGAGATGAGCTCCTGGACTCCCGTTAAGAAGACATGTTGTCAACCTCTAGATCCCTTACATGCCTGCACTTTTCGGCTTGCTGCTGCTGCAATCCACGCGTTTTAGATCTGCATAACTCCACCTCTTTAAACACAGCACCTTCACCCCCTGCTGTTCCCACCCGCCTCAACACCGTTGGAAGGGAGGAGAACCAATTAAGGCGGGGGTGGGGTGGAACGAGCAGCTGTCTACCCTTAGCAGGAGGGCTCCTGATTACATACCTCTCCTGCTGCTGCTGCTGCTGCTGGCTGTCCAGCAGCAGACTGAAGGTGGCTGCTGCTGTGCACAGGTATATAAAGGCTCAGAGCCTATTATGACACGCGCAGCCAGCGTTCCATTGCCACATTCCATCTACTGCAGGCAGGATACCTGGCTGGCTGAATGTCGCTGAGAAGCTCACAGAGACCGCCATAAGCAACAGTTTAACAGAATGCCACAGACTAATCACCAAACTTTTTGGGTTGGGTTCTCTTTTATAGTCTGCAGGCATTAAATGAAAGAAGTCAGTGTTCCAGCAGAAGGAGACAACGTTTCAGAAAAGGCATTGTAGCAAACCAAAAAAGAAATTTTAAGCGCAGCAGTGTAACCAGCGCACATACCTGTTAGCTCGGGTGAGTTTAAAAGGCTGCTGTTGATAACAAGGGCATTTGCTAAATAGATGGTGTGTGTGCAACAATATACTGAAAGGTCAATTATATTGTGCAGCTTATCTCACCACCTGTAGTTATTTAGGTGAAAGCTCCAAAATGCTTGCCTAATATGTCTGTTTATCCAAAAGGAAGTAGAAAGGGAGAGCTAGAAAGATAGCATTGCATCACATTACATGGCAATGCAATGCACAGTTGCTGAAGTTGAACCAAAATGAGCTTGTAATCTGGCTTCTGCAACCTTTGAACATGAAAAATCCAATGAGGAGAAGAAAAGCAGAGCCAAAGAGTCCATCCCAAAATCCGACAAACAAGCAAAATGAACAAAAAACATTGAATTCAATTCTTTCTGATTTTAGAAACTGCATTAAAGAAGGGGTGCACCGGTCCTGTAGATACTGCAATACCAGGTCAATGCGTGGAGTGGACAGAGCAAGCTCTTTTTCCATCTCCCTGTTCTAAAAATCCATTTAATATATGGTCCCCAGATAGGGGACGTATCAGATATTAAACTGATAAGACAGATACTACACTTGATCTTAGCCAAAAGGCCGAGAAGCGATAACCAGAATTGGTTTCAAACTACGGAGCCACCCAAGGATCCTAAAAAGTCCATTTGTGGAGATGAGCTCCCTGGACTCCCGTTAAGAAGACATGTTGTCAACCTCTAGATCCCTTACATGCCTGCACTTTTCGGCTTGCTGCTGCTGCAATCCACGCGTTTTAGATCTGCATAACTCCACCTCTTTAAACACAGCACCTTCACCCCCTGCTGTTCCCACCCGCCTCAACACCGTTGGAAGGGAGGAGAACCAATTAAGGCGGGGGGTGGGGTGGAACGAGCAGCTGTCTACCCTTAGCAGGAGGGCTCCTGATTACATACCTCTCCTGCTGCTGCTGCTGCTGCTGGCTGTCCAGCAGCAGACTGAAGGTGGCTGCTGCTGTGCACAGGTATATAAAGGCTCAGAGCCTATTATGACACGCGCAGCCAGCGTTCCATTGCCCACATTCCATCTACTGCAGGCAGGATACCTGGCTGGCTGAATGTCGCTGAGAAGCTCACAGAGACCGCCATAAGCAACAGTTTAACAGAATGCCACAGACTAATCAACCAAACTTTTTGGGTTGGGTTCTCTTTTATAGTCTGCAGGCATTAAATGAAAGAAGTCAGTGTTCCAGCAGAAGGAGACAACGTTTCAGAAAAGGCATTGTAGCAAACCAAAAAAGAAATTTTAAGCGCAGCAGTGTAAACCAGCGCACATACCTGTTAGCTCGGGTGAGTTTAAAAGGCTGCTGTTGATAACAAGGGCATTTGCTAAATAGATGGTGTGTGTGCAACAATATACTGAAAGGTCAAAGGTCAATTATATTGTGCAGCTTATCTCACCACCTGTAGTTATTTAGGTGAAAGCTCCAAAATGCTTGCCTAATATGTCTGTTTATCCAAAAGGAAGTAGAAAGGGAGAGCTAGAAAGATAGCATTGCATCACATTACATGGCAATGCAATGCACAGTTGCTGAAGTTGAACCAAAATGAGCTTGTAATCTGGCTTCTGCAACTTTGAACATGAAAAATCCAATGAGGAGAAGAAAAGCAGAGCCAAAGAGTCCATCCCAAAATCCGACAAACAAGCAAAATGAACAAAAAACATTGAATTCAATTCTTTCTGATTTTAGAAACTGCATTAAAGAAGGGGTGCACCGGTCCTGGAGATACTGCAATACCAGGTCAATGCGTGGAGTGGACAGAGCAAGCTCTTTTTCCATCTCCCTGTTCTAAAAATCCATTTAATATATGGTCCCCAGATAGGGGACGTATCAGATATTAAACTGATAAGAACAGATACTACACTTGATCTTAGCCAAAAGGCCGAGAAGCGATAACCAGAATTGGTTTCAAACTACGGAGCCACCCAAGGATCCTAAAAAGTCCTTTGTGGAGATGAGCTCCTGGACTCCCGTTAAGAAGACATGTTGTCAACCTCTAGATCCCTTACATGCCTGCACTTTTCGGCTTGCTGCTGCTGCAATCCACGCGTTTTAGATCTGCATAACTCCACCTCTTTAAACACAGCACCTTCACCCCCTGCTGTTCCCACCCGCCTCAACACCGTTGGAAGGGAGGAGAACCAATTAAGGCGGGGGGTGGGGTGGAACGAGCAGCTGTCTACCCTTAGCAGGAGGGCTCCTGATTACATACCTCTCCTGCTGCTGCTGCTGCTGCTGGCTGTCCAGCAGCAGACTGAAGGTGGCTGCTGCTGTGCACAGGTATATAAAGGCTCAGAGCCTATTATGACACGCGCAGCCAGCGTTCCATTGCCACATTCCATCTACTGCAGGCAGGATACCTGGCTGGCTGAATGTCGCTGAGAAGCTCACAGAGACCGCCATAAGCAACAGTTTAACAGAATGCCACAGACTAATCAACCAAACTTTTTGGGTTGGGTTCTCTTTTATAGTCTGCAGGCATTAAATGAAAGAAGTCAGTGTTCCAGCAGAAGGAGACAACGTTTCAGAAAAGGCATTGTAGCAAACCAAAAAAGAAATTTTAAGCGCAGCAGTGTAACCAGCGCACATACCTGTTAGCTCGGGTGAGTTTAAAAGGCTGCTGTTGATAACAAGGGCATTTGCTAAATAGATGGTGTGTGTGCAACAATATACTGAAAGGTCAATTATATTGTGCAGCTTATCTCACCACCTGTAGTTATTTAGGTGAAAGCTCCAAAATGCTTGCCTAATATGTCTGTTTATCCAAAAGGAAGTAGAAAGGGAGAGCTAGAAAGATAGCATTGCATCACATTACATGGCAATGCAATGCACAGTTGCTGAAGTTGAACCAAAATGAGCTTGTAATCTGGCTTCTGCAACTTTGAACATGAAAAATCCAATGAGGAGAAGAAAAGCAGAGCCAAAGAGTCCATCCCAAAATCCGACAAACAAGCAAAATGAACAAAAAACATTGAATTCAATTCTTTCTGATTTTAGAAACTGCATTAAAGAAGGGGTGCACCGGTCCTGGAGATACTGCAATACCAGGTCAATGCGTGGAGTGGACAGAGCAAGCTCTTTTTCCATCTCCCTGTTCTAAAAATCCATTTAATATATGGTCCCCAGATAGGGGACGTATCAGATATTAAACTGATAAGAACAGATACTACACTTGATCTTAGCCAAAAGGCCGAGAAGCGATAACCAGAATTGGTTTCAAACTACGGAGCCACCCAAGGATCCTAAAAAGTCCATTTGTGGAGATGAGCTCCTGGACTCCCGTTAAGAAGACATGTTGTCAACCTCTAGATCCCTTACATGCCTGCACTTTTCGGCTTGCTGCTGCTGCAATCCACGCGTTTTAGATCTGCATAACTCCACCTCTTTAAACACAGCACCTTCACCCCCTGCTGTTCCCACCCGCCTCAACACCGTTGGAAGGGAGGAGAACCAATTAAGGCGGGGGGTGGGGTGGAACGAGCAGCTGTCTACCCTTAGCAGGAGGGCTCCTGATTACATACCTCTCCTGCTGCTGCTGCTGCTGCTGGCTGTCCAGCAGCAGACTGAAGGTGGCTGCTGCTGTGCACAGGTATATAAAGGCTCAGAGCCTATTATGACACGCGCAGCCAGCGTTCCATTGCCACATTCCATCTACTGCAGGCAGGATACCTGGCTGGCTGAATGTCGCTGAGAAGCTCACAGAGACCGCCATAAGCAACAGTTTAACAGAATGCCACAGACTAATCAACCAAACTTTTTGGGTTGGGTTCTCTTTTATAGTCTGCAGGCATTAAATGAAAGAAGTCAGTGTTCCAGCAGAAGGAGACAACGTTTCAGAAAAGGCATTGTAGCAAACCAAAAAAGAAATTTTAAGCGCAGCAGTGTAACCAGCGCACATACCTGTTAGCTCGGGTGAGTTTAAAAGGCTGCTGTTGATAACAAGGGCATTTGCTAAATAGATGGTGTGTGTGCAACAATATACTGAAAGGTCAATTATATTGTGCAGCTTATCTCACCACCTGTAGTTATTTAGGTGAAAGCTCCAAAATGCTTGCCTAATATGTCTGTTTATCCAAAAGGAAGTAGAAAGGGAGAGCTAGAAAGATAGCATTGCATCACATTACATGGCAATGCAATGCACAGTTGCTGAAGTTGAACCAAAATGAGCTTGTAATCTGGCTTCTGCAACTTTGAACATGAAAAATCCAATGAGGAGAAGAAAAGCAGAGCCAAAGAGTCCATCCCAAAATCCGACAAACAAGCAAAATGAACAAAAAACATTGAATTCAATTCTTTCTGATTTTAGAAACTGCATTAAAGAAGGGGTGCACCGGTCCTGGAGATACTGCAATACCAGGTCAATGCGTGGAGTGGACAGAGCAAGCTCTTTTTCCATCTCCCTGTTCTAAAAATCCATTTAATATATGGTCCCCAGATAGGGGACGTATCAGATATTAAACTGATAAGAACAGATACTACACTTGATCTTAGCCAAAAGGCCGAGAAGCGATAACCAGAATTGGTTTCAAACTACGGAGCCACCCAAGGATCCTAAAAAGTCCATTTGTGGAGATGAGCTCCTGGACTCCCGTTAAGAAGACATGTTGTCAACCTCTAGATCCCTTACATGCCTGCACTTTTCGGCTTGCTGCTGCTGCAATCCACGCGTTTTAGATCTGCATAACTCCACCTCTTTAAACACAGCACCTTCACCCCCTGCTGTTCCCACCCGCCTCAACACCGTTGGAAGGGAGGAGAACCAATTAAGGCGGGGGGTGGGGTGGAACGAGCAGCTGTCTACCCTTAGCAGGAGGGCTCCTGATTACATACCTCTCCTGCTGCTGCTGCTGCTGCTGGCTGTCCAGCAGCAGACTGAAGGTGGCTGCTGCTGTGCACAGGTATATAAAGGCTCAGAGCCTATTATGACACGCGCAGCCAGCGTTCCATTGCCACATTCCATCTACTGCAGGCAGGATACCTGGCTGGCTGAATGTCGCTGAGAAGCTCACAGAGACCGCCATAAGCAACAGTTTAACAGAATGCCACAGACTAATCAACCAAACTTTTTGGGTTGGGTTCTCTTTTATAGTCTGCAGGCATTAAATGAAAGAAGTCAGTGTTCCAGCAGAAGGAGACAACGTTTCAGAAAAGGCATTGTAGCAAACCAAAAAAGAAATTTTAAGCGCAGCAGTGTAACCAGCGCACATACCTGTTAGCTCGGGTGAGTTTAAAAGGCTGCTGTTGATAACAAGGGCATTTGCTAAATAGATGGTGTGTGTGCAACAATATACTGAAAGGTCAATTATATTGTGCAGCTTATCTCACCACCTGTAGTTATTTAGGTGAAAGCTCCAAAATGCTTGCCTAATATGTCTGTTTATCCAAAAGGAAGTAGAAAGGGAGAGCTAGAAAGATAGCATTGCATCACATTACATGGCAATGCAATGCACAGTTGCTGAAGTTGAACCAAAATGAGCTTGTAATCTGGCTTCTGCAACTTTGAACATGAAAAATCCAATGAGGAGAAGAAAAGCAGAGCCAAAGAGTCCATCCCAAAATCCGACAAACAAGCAAAATGAACAAAAAACATTGAATTCAATTCTTTCTGATTTTAGAAACTGCATTAAAGAAGGGGTGCACCGGTCCTGGAGATACTGCAATACCAGGTCAATGCGTGGAGTGGACAGAGCAAGCTCTTTTTCCATCTCCCTGTTCTAAAAATCCATTTAATATATGGTCCCCAGATAGGGGACGTATCAGATATTAAACTGATAAGAACAGATACTACACTTGATCTTAGCCAAAAGGCCGAGAAGCGATAACCAGAATTGGTTTCAAACTACGGAGCCACCCAAGGATCCTAAAAAGTCCATTTGTGGAGATGAGCTCCTGGACTCCCGTTAAGAAGACATGTTGTCAACCTCTAGATCCCTTACATGCCTGCACTTTTCGGCTTGCTGCTGCTGCAATCCACGCGTTTTAGATCTGCATAACTCCACCTCTTTAAACACAGCACCTTCACCCCCTGCTGTTCCCACCCGCCTCAACACCGTTGGAAGGGAGGAGAACCAATTAAGGCGGGGGGTGGGGTGGAACGAGCAGCTGTCTACCCTTAGCAGGAGGGCTCCTGATTACATACCTCTCCTGCTGCTGCTGCTGCTGCTGGCTGTCCAGCAGCAGACTGAAGGTGGCTGCTGCTGTGCACAGGTATATAAAGGCTCAGAGCCTATTATGACACGCGCAGCCAGCGTTCCATTGCCACATTCCATCTACTGCAGGCAGGATACCTGGCTGGCTGAATGTCGCTGAGAAGCTCACAGAGACCGCCATAAGCAACAGTTTAACAGAATGCCACAGACTAATCAACCAAACTTTTTGGGTTGGGTTCTCTTTTATAGTCTGCAGGCATTAAATGAAAGAAGTCAGTGTTCCAGCAGAAGGAGACAACGTTTCAGAAAAGGCATTGTAGCAAACCAAAAAAGAAATTTTAAGCGCAGCAGTGTAACCAGCGCACATACCTGTTAGCTCGGGTGAGTTTAAAAGGCTGCTGTTGATAACAAGGGCATTTGCTAAATAGATGGTGTGTGTGCAACAATATACTGAAAGGTCAATTATATTGTGCAGCTTATCTCACCACCTGTAGTTATTTAGGTGAAAGCTCCAAAATGCTTGCCTAATATGTCTGTTTATCCAAAAGGAAGTAGAAAGGGAGAGCTAGAAAGATAGCATTGCATCACATTACATGGCAATGCAATGCACAGTTGCTGAAGTTGAACCAAAATGAGCTTGTAATCTGGCTTCTGCAACTTTGAACATGAAAAATCCAATGAGGAGAAGAAAAGCAGAGCCAAAGAGTCCATCCCAAAATCCGACAAACAAGCAAAATGAACAAAAAACATTGAATTCAATTCTTTCTGATTTTAGAAACTGCATTAAAGAAGGGGTGCACCGGTCCTGGAGATACTGCAATACCAGGTCAATGCGTGGAGTGGACAGAGCAAGCTCTTTTTCCATCTCCCTGTTCTAAAAATCCATTTAATATATGGTCCCCAGATAGGGGACGTATCAGATATTAAACTGATAAGAACAGATACTACACTTGATCTTAGCCAAAAGGCCGAGAAGCGATAACCAGAATTGGTTTCAAACTACGGAGCCACCCAAGGATCCTAAAAAGTCCATTTGTGGAGATGAGCTCCTGGACTCCCGTTAAGAAGACATGTTGTCAACCTCTAGATCCCTTACATGCCTGCACTTTTCGGCTTGCTGCTGCTGCAATCCACGCGTTTTAGATCTGCATAACTCCACCTCTTTAAACACAGCACCTTCACCCCCTGCTGTTCCCACCCGCCTCAACACCGTTGGAAGGGAGGAGAACCAATTAAGGCGGGGGGTGGGGTGGAACGAGCAGCTGTCTACCCTTAGCAGGAGGGCTCCTGATTACATACCTCTCCTGCTGCTGCTGCTGCTGCTGGCTGTCCAGCAGCAGACTGAAGGTGGCTGCTGCTGTGCACAGGTATATAAAGGCTCAGAGCCTATTATGACACGCGCAGCCAGCGTTCCATTGCCACATTCCATCTACTGCAGGCAGGATACCTGGCTGGCTGAATGTCGCTGAGAAGCTCACAGAGACCGCCATAAGCAACAGTTTAACAGAATGCCACAGACTAATCAACCAAACTTTTTGGGTTGGGTTCTCTTTTATAGTCTGCAGGCATTAAATGAAAGAAGTCAGTGTTCCAGCAGAAGGAGACAACGTTTCAGAAAAGGCATTGTAGCAAACCAAAAAAGAAATTTTAAGCGCAGCAGTGTAACCAGCGCACATACCTGTTAGCTCGGGTGAGTTTAAAAGGCTGCTGTTGATAACAAGGGCATTTGCTAAATAGATGGTGTGTGTGCAACAATATACTGAAAGGTCAATTATATTGTGCAGCTTATCTCACCACCTGTAGTTATTTAGGTGAAAGCTCCAAAATGCTTGCCTAATATGTCTGTTTATCCAAAAGGAAGTAGAAAGGGAGAGCTAGAAAGATAGCATTGCATCACATTACATGGCAATGCAATGCACAGTTGCTGAAGTTGAACCAAAATGAGCTTGTAATCTGGCTTCTGCAACTTTGAACATGAAAAATCCAATGAGGAGAAGAAAAGCAGAGCCAAAGAGTCCATCCCAAAATCCGACAAACAAGCAAAATGAACAAAAAACATTGAATTCAATTCTTTCTGATTTTAGAAACTGCATTAAAGAAGGGGTGCACCGGTCCTGGAGATACTGCAATACCAGGTCAATGCGTGGAGTGGACAGAGCAAGCTCTTTTTCCATCTCCCTGTTCTAAAAATCCATTTAATATATGGTCCCCAGATAGGGGACGTATCAGATATTAAACTGATAAGAACAGATACTACACTTGATCTTAGCCAAAAGGCCGAGAAGCGATAACCAGAATTGGTTTCAAACTACGGAGCCACCCAAGGATCCTAAAAAGTCCATTTGTGGAGATGAGCTCCTGGACTCCCGTTAAGAAGACATGTTGTCAACCTCTAGATCCCTTACATGCCTGCACTTTTCGGCTTGCTGCTGCTGCAATCCACGCGTTTTAGATCTGCATAACTCCACCTCTTTAAACACAGCACCTTCACCCCCTGCTGTTCCCACCCGCCTCAACACCGTTGGAAGGGAGGAGAACCAATTAAGGCGGGGGGTGGGGTGGAACGAGCAGCTGTCTACCCTTAGCAGGAGGGCTCCTGATTACATACCTCTCCTGCTGCTGCTGCTGCTGCTGGCTGTCCAGCAGCAGACTGAAGGTGGCTGCTGCTGTGCACAGGTATATAAAGGCTCAGAGCCTATTATGACACGCGCAGCCAGCGTTCCATTGCCACATTCCATCTACTGCAGGCAGGATACCTGGCTGGCTGAATGTCGCTGAGAAGCTCACAGAGACCGCCATAAGCAACAGTTTAACAGAATGCCACAGACTAATCAACCAAACTTTTTGGGTTGGGTTCTCTTTTATAGTCTGCAGGCATTAAATGAAAGAAGTCAGTGTTCCAGCAGAAGGAGACAACGTTTCAGAAAAGGCATTGTAGCAAACCAAAAAAGAAATTTTAAGCGCAGCAGTGTAACCAGCGCACATACCTGTTAGCTCGGGTGAGTTTAAAAGGCTGCTGTTGATAACAAGGGCATTTGCTAAATAGATGGTGTGTGTGCAACAATATACTGAAAGGTCAATTATATTGTGCAGCTTATCTCACCACCTGTAGTTATTTAGGTGAAAGCTCCAAAATGCTTGCCTAATATGTCTGTTTATCCAAAAGGAAGTAGAAAGGGAGAGCTAGAAAGATAGCATTGCATCACATTACATGGCAATGCAATGCACAGTTGCTGAAGTTGAACCAAAATGAGCTTGTAATCTGGCTTCTGCAACTTTGAACATGAAAAATCCAATGAGGAGAAGAAAAGCAGAGCCAAAGAGTCCATCCCAAAATCCGACAAACAAGCAAAATGAACAAAAAACATTGAATTCAATTCTTTCTGATTTTAGAAACTGCATTAAAGAAGGGGTGCACCGGTCCTGGAGATACTGCAATACCAGGTCAATGCGTGGAGTGGACAGAGCAAGCTCTTTTTCCATCTCCCTGTTCTAAAAATCCATTTAATATATGGTCCCCAGATAGGGGACGTATCAGATATTAAACTGATAAGAACAGATACTACACTTGATCTTAGCCAAAAGGCCGAGAAGCGATAACCAGAATTGGTTTCAAACTACGGAGCCACCCAAGGATCCTAAAAAGTCCATTTGTGGAGATGAGCTCCTGGACTCCCGTTAAGAAGACATGTTGTCAACCTCTAGATCCCTTACATGCCTGCACTTTTCGGCTTGCTGCTGCTGCAATCCACGCGTTTTAGATCTGCATAACTCCACCTCTTTAAACACAGCACCTTCACCCCCTGCTGTTCCCACCCGCCTCAACACCGTTGGAAGGGAGGAGAACCAATTAAGGCGGGGGGTGGGGTGGAACGAGCAGCTGTCTACCCTTAGCAGGAGGGCTCCTGATTACATACCTCTCCTGCTGCTGCTGCTGCTGCTGGCTGTCCAGCAGCAGACTGAAGGTGGCTGCTGCTGTGCACAGGTATATAAAGGCTCAGAGCCTATTATGACACGCGCAGCCAGCGTTCCATTGCCACATTCCATCTACTGCAGGCAGGATACCTGGCTGGCTGAATGTCGCTGAGAAGCTCACAGAGACCGCCATAAGCAACAGTTTAACAGAATGCCACAGACTAATCAACCAAACTTTTTGGGTTGGGTTCTCTTTTATAGTCTGCAGGCATTAAATGAAAGAAGTCAGTGTTCCAGCAGAAGGAGACAACGTTTCAGAAAAGGCATTGTAGCAAACCAAAAAAGAAATTTTAAGCGCAGCAGTGTAACCAGCGCACATACCTGTTAGCTCGGGTGAGTTTAAAAGGCTGCTGTTGATAACAAGGGCATTTGCTAAATAGATGGTGTGTGTGCAACAATATACTGAAAGGTCAATTATATTGTGCAGCTTATCTCACCACCTGTAGTTATTTAGGTGAAAGCTCCAAAATGCTTGCCTAATATGTCTGTTTATCCAAAAGGAAGTAGAAAGGGAGAGCTAGAAAGATAGCATTGCATCACATTACATGGCAATGCAATGCACAGTTGCTGAAGTTGAACCAAAATGAGCTTGTAATCTGGCTTCTGCAACTTTGAACATGAAAAATCCAATGAGGAGAAGAAAAGCAGAGCCAAAGAGTCCATCCCAAAATCCGACAAACAAGCAAAATGAACAAAAAACATTGAATTCAATTCTTTCTGATTTTAGAAACTGCATTAAAGAAGGGGTGCACCGGTCCTGGAGATACTGCAATACCAGGTCAATGCGTGGAGTGGACAGAGCAAGCTCTTTTTCCATCTCCCTGTTCTAAAAATCCATTTAATATATGGTCCCCAGATAGGGGACGTATCAGATATTAAACTGATAAGAACAGATACTACACTTGATCTTAGCCAAAAGGCCGAGAAGCGATAACCAGAATTGGTTTCAAACTACGGAGCCACCCAAGGATCCTAAAAAGTCCATTTGTGGAGATGAGCTCCTGGACTCCCGTTAAGAAGACATGTTGTCAACCTCTAGATCCCTTACATGCCTGCACTTTTCGGCTTGCTGCTGCTGCAATCCACGCGTTTTAGATCTGCATAACTCCACCTCTTTAAACACAGCACCTTCACCCCCTGCTGTTCCCACCCGCCTCAACACCGTTGGAAGGGAGGAGAACCAATTAAGGCGGGGGGTGGGGTGGAACGAGCAGCTGTCTACCCTTAGCAGGAGGGCTCCTGATTACATACCTCTCCTGCTGCTGCTGCTGCTGCTGGCTGTCCAGCAGCAGACTGAAGGTGGCTGCTGCTGTGCACAGGTATATAAAGGCTCAGAGCCTATTATGACACGCGCAGCCAGCGTTCCATTGCCACATTCCATCTACTGCAGGCAGGATACCTGGCTGGCTGAATGTCGCTGAGAAGCTCACAGAGACCGCCATAAGCAACAGTTTAACAGAATGCCACAGACTAATCAACCAAACTTTTTGGGTTGGGTTCTCTTTTATAGTCTGCAGGCATTAAATGAAAGAAGTCAGTGTTCCAGCAGAAGGAGACAACGTTTCAGAAAAGGCATTGTAGCAAACCAAAAAAGAAATTTTAAGCGCAGCAGTGTAACCAGCGCACATACCTGTTAGCTCGGGTGAGTTTAAAAGGCTGCTGTTGATAACAAGGGCATTTGCTAAATAGATGGTGTGTGTGCAACAATATACTGAAAGGTCAATTATATTGTGCAGCTTATCTCACCACCTGTAGTTATTTAGGTGAAAGCTCCAAAATGCTTGCCTAATATGTCTGTTTATCCAAAAGGAAGTAGAAAGGGAGAGCTAGAAAGATAGCATTGCATCACATTACATGGCAATGCAATGCACAGTTGCTGAAGTTGAACCAAAATGAGCTTGTAATCTGGCTTCTGCAACTTTGAACATGAAAAATCCAATGAGGAGAAGAAAAGCAGAGCCAAAGAGTCCATCCCAAAATCCGACAAACAAGCAAAATGAACAAAAAACATTGAATTCAATTCTTTCTGATTTTAGAAACTGCATTAAAGAAGGGGTGCACCGGTCCTGGAGATACTGCAATACCAGGTCAATGCGTGGAGTGGACAGAGCAAGCTCTTTTTCCATCTCCCTGTTCTAAAAATCCATTTAATATATGGTCCCCAGATAGGGGACGTATCAGATATTAAACTGATAAGAACAGATACTACACTTGATCTTAGCCAAAAGGCCGAGAAGCGATAACCAGAATTGGTTTCAAACTACGGAGCCACCCAAGGATCCTAAAAAGTCCATTTGTGGAGATGAGCTCCTGGACTCCCGTTAAGAAGACATGTTGTCAACCTCTAGATCCCTTACATGCCTGCACTTTTCGGCTTGCTGCTGCTGCAATCCACGCGTTTTAGATCTGCATAACTCCACCTCTTTAAACACAGCACCTTCACCCCCTGCTGTTCCCACCCGCCTCAACACCGTTGGAAGGGAGGAGAACCAATTAAGGCGGGGGGTGGGGTGGAACGAGCAGCTGTCTACCCTTAGCAGGAGGGCTCCTGATTACATACCTCTCCTGCTGCTGCTGCTGCTGCTGGCTGTCCAGCAGCAGACTGAAGGTGGCTGCTGCTGTGCACAGGTATATAAAGGCTCAGAGCCTATTATGACACGCGCAGCCAGCGTTCCATTGCCACATTCCATCTACTGCAGGCAGGATACCTGGCTGGCTGAATGTCGCTGAGAAGCTCACAGAGACCGCCATAAGCAACAGTTTAACAGAATGCCACAGACTAATCAACCAAACTTTTTGGGTTGGGTTCTCTTTTATAGTCTGCAGGCATTAAATGAAAGAAGTCAGTGTTCCAGCAGAAGGAGACAACGTTTCAGAAAAGGCATTGTAGCAAACCAAAAAAGAAATTTTAAGCGCAGCAGTGTAACCAGCGCACATACCTGTTAGCTCGGGTGAGTTTAAAAGGCTGCTGTTGATAACAAGGGCATTTGCTAAATAGATGGTGTGTGTGCAACAATATACTGAAAGGTCAATTATATTGTGCAGCTTATCTCACCACCTGTAGTTATTTAGGTGAAAGCTCCAAAATGCTTGCCTAATATGTCTGTTTATCCAAAAGGAAGTAGAAAGGGAGAGCTAGAAAGATAGCATTGCATCACATTACATGGCAATGCAATGCACAGTTGCTGAAGTTGAACCAAAATGAGCTTGTAATCTGGCTTCTGCAACTTTGAACATGAAAAATCCAATGAGGAGAAGAAAAGCAGAGCCAAAGAGTCCATCCCAAAATCCGACAAACAAGCAAAATGAACAAAAAACATTGAATTCAATTCTTTCTGATTTT
>NW_027368660.1:0-48297 GCF_046119375.1 Phyllobates terribilis | reverse complement strand
AGATGCCAGCTCCTTTCATTCAGTCAGTAGCTTCAAACATTTCTGGACGTTTTTCAATGGCAAAAATCAATGAATATTGTAAATGCACAAACAGTAATATCTCCACATTGCACGGTGCAATTCTGAAATTTTTAGCTTTTTCCTGTTAATCCTAGCATGATAAAGAAGATTCAAAGAGAGTGAGATGCCAGCTCCTTTCATTCAGTCAGTAGCTTCAAACATTTCTGGTATATGAAAAACATGTTTTTCAATGGCAAAAATCAATGAATATTGTAAATGCACAAACAGTAATATCTCCACATTGCAAGGTGCAATTCTGAAATTTTTTGCTTTTTCCTGTTAATCCTAGCATGATAAAGAAGATTCAAAGAGAGTGAGATGCCAGCTCCTTTCATTCAGTCAGTAGCTTCAAACATTTCTGGTATATGAAAAACATGTTTTTCAATGGCAAAAATCAATGAATATTGTAAATGCACAAACAGTAATATCTCCACATTGCAAGGTGCAATTCTGAAATTTTTAGCTTTTTCCTGCTAATCCTAGCATGATAAAGAAGATTCAAAGAGAGTGAGATGCCAGCTCCTTTCATTCAGTCAGTAGCTTCAAACATTTCTGGTATATGAAAAACATGTTTTTCAATGGCAAAAATCAATGAATATTGTAAATGCACAAACAGTAATATCTCCACATTGCAAGGTGCAATTCTGAAATTTTTAGCTTTTTCCTGTTAATCCTAGCATGATAAAGAAGATTCAAAGAGAGTGAGATGCCAGCTCCTTTCATTCAGTCAGTAGCTTCAAACATTTCTGGTATATGAAAAACATGTTTTTCAATGGCAAAAATCAATGAATATTGTAAATGCACAAACAGTAATATCTCCACATTGCACGGTGCAATTCTGAAATTTTTTGCTTTTTCCTGTTAATCCTAGCATGATAAAGAAGATTCAAAGAGAGTGAGATGCCAGCTCCTTTCATTCAGTCAGTAGCTTCAAACATTTCTGGACGTTTTTCAATGGCAAAAATCAATGAATATTGTAAATGCACAAACAGTAATATCTCCACATTGCAAGGTGCAATTCTGAAATTTTTAGCTTTTTCCTGTTAATCCTAGCATGATAAAGAAGATTCAAAGAGAGTGAGATGCCAGCTCCTTTCATTCAGTCAGTAGCTTCAAACATTTCTGGTATATGAAAAACATGTTTTTCAATGGCAAAAATCAATGAATATTGTAAATGCACAAACAGTAATATCTCCACATTGCACGGTGCAATTCTGAAATTTTTTGCTTTTTCCTGTTAATCCTAGCATGATAAAGAAGATTCAAAGAGAGTGAGATGCCAGCTCCTTTCATTCAGTCAGTAGCTTCAAACATTTCTGGACGTTTTTCAATGGCAAAAATCAATGAATATTGTAAATGCACAAACAGTAATATCTCCACATTGCAAGGTGCAATTCTGAAATTTTTAGCTTTTTCCTGTTAATCCTAGCATGATAAAGAAGATTCAAAGAGAGTGAGATGCCAGCTCCTTTCATTCAGTCAGTAGCTTCAAACATTTCTGGTATATGAAAAACATGTTTTTCAATGGCAAAAATCAATGAATATTGTAAATGCACAAACAGTAATATCTCCACATTGCACGGTGCAATTCTGAAATTTTTAGCTTTTTCCTGTTAATCCTAGCATGATAAAGAAGATTCAAAGAGAGTGAGATGCCAGCTCCTTTCATTCAGTCAGTAGCTTCAAACATTTCTGGACGTTTTTCAATGGCAAAAATCAATGAATATTGTAAATGCACAAACAGTAATATCTCCACATTGCAAGGTGCAATTCTGAAATTTTTAGCTTTTTCCTGTTAATCCTAGCATGATAAAGAAGATTCAAAGAGAGTGAGATGCCAGCTCCTTTCATTCAGTCAGTAGCTTCAAACATTTCTGGTATATGAAAAACATGTTTTTCAATGGCAAAAATCAATGAATATTGTAAATGCACAAACAGTAATATCTCCACATTGCACGGTGCAATTCTGAAATTTTTTGCTTTTTCCTGCTAATCCTAGCATGATAAAGAAGATTCAAAGAGAGTGAGATGCCAGCTCCTTTCATTCAGTCAGTAGCTTCAAACATTTCTGGTATATGAAAAACATGTTTTTCAATGGCAAAAATCAATGAATATTGTAAATGCACAAACAGTAATATCTCCACATTGCAAGGTGCAATTCTGAAATTTTTAGCTTTTTCCTGTTAATCCTAGCATGATAAAGAAGATTCAAAGAGAGTGAGATGCCAGCTCCTTTCATTCAGTCAGTAGCTTCAAACATTTCTGGACGTTTTTCAATGGCAAAAATCAATGAATATTGTAAATGCACAAACAGTAATATCTCCACATTGCACGGTGCAATTCTGAAATTTTTAGCTTTTTCCTGCTAATCCTAGCATGATAAAGAAGATTCAAAGAGAGTGAGATGCCAGCTCCTTTCATTCAGTCAGTAGCTTCAAACATTTCTGGTATATGAAAAACATGTTTTTCAATGGCAAAAATCAATGAATATTGTAAATGCACAAACAGTAATATCTCCACATTGCACGGTGCAATTCTGAAATTTTTAGCTTTTTCCTGTTAATCCTAGCATGATAAAGAAGATTCAAAGAGAGTGAGATGCCAGCTCCTTTCATTCAGTCAGTAGCTTCAAACATTTCTGGTATATGAAAAACATGTTTTCAATGGCAAAAATCAATGAATATTGTAAATGCACAAACAGTAATATCTCCACATTGCACGGTCCAATTCTGAAATTTTTAGCTTTTTCCTGCTAATCCTAGCATGATAAAGAAGATTCAAAGAGAGTGAGATGCCAGCTCCTTTCATTCAGTCAGTAGCTTCAAACATTTCTGGTATATGAAAAACATGTTTTTCAATGGCAAAAATCAATGAATATTGTAAATGCACAAACAGTAATATCTCCACATTGCAAGGTGCAATTCTGAAATTTTTAGCTTTTTCCTGTTAATCCTAGCATGATAAAGAAGATTCAAAGAGAGTGAGATGCCAGCTCCTTTCATTCAGTCAGTAGCTTCAAACATTTCTGGTATATGAAAAACATGTTTTTCAATGGCAAAAATCAATGAATATTGTAAATGCACAAACAGTAATATCTCCACATTGCACGGTGCAATTCTGAAATTTTTAGCTTTTTCCTGCTAATCCTAGCATGATAAAGAAGATTCAAAGAGAGTGAGATGCCAGCTCCTTTCATTCAGTCAGTAGCTTCAAACATTTCTGGACGTTTTTCAATGGCAAAAATCAATGAATATTGTAAATGCACAAACAGTAATATCTCCACATTGCAAGGTGCAATTCTGAAATTTTTTGCTTTTTCCTGCTAATCCTAGCATGATAAAGAAGATTCAAAGAGAGTGAGATGCCAGCTCCTTTCATTCAGTCAGTAGCTTCAAACATTTCTGGACGTTTTTCAATGGCAAAAATCAATGAATATTGTAAATGCACAAACAGTAATATCTCCACATTGCACGGTGCAATTCTGAAATTTTTAGCTTTTTCCTGTTAATCCTAGCATGATAAAGAAGATTCAAAGAGAGTGAGATGCCAGCTCCTTTCATTCAGTCAGTAGCTTCAAACATTTCTGGTATATGAAAAACATGTTTTTCAATGGCAAAAATCAATGAATATTGTAAATGCACAAACAGTAATATCTCCACATTGCACGGTGCAATTCTGAAATTTTTAGCTTTTTCCTGCTAATCCTAGCATGATAAAGAAGATTCAAAGAGAGTGAGATGCCAGCTCCTTTCATTCAGTCAGTAGCTTCAAACATTTCTGGTATATGAAAAACATGTTTTTCAATGGCAAAAATCAATGAATATTGTAAATGCACAAACAGTAATATCTCCACATTGCACGGTGCAATTCTGAAATTTTTAGCTTTTTCCTGTTAATCCTAGCATGATAAAGAAGATTCAAAGAGAGTGAGATGCCAGCTCCTTTCATTCAGTCAGTAGCTTCAAACATTTCTGGACGTTTTTCAATGGCAAAAATCAATGAATATTGTAAATGCACAAACAGTAATATCTCCACATTGCAAGGTGCAATTCTGAAATTTTTTGCTTTTTCCTGCTAATCCTAGCATGATAAAGAAGATTCAAAGAGAGTGAGATGCCAGCTCCTTTCATTCAGTCAGTAGCTTCAAACATTTCTGGTATATGAAAAACATGTTTTTCAATGGCAAAAATCAATGAATATTGTAAATGCACAAACAGTAATATCTCCACATTGCACGGTGCAATTCTGAAATTTTTAGCTTTTTCCTGTTAATCCTAGCATGATAAAGAAGATTCAAAGAGAGTGACATGCCAGCTCCTTTCATTCAGTCAGTAGCTTCAAACATTTCTGGACGTTTTTCAATGGCAAAAATCAATGAATATTGTAAATGCACAAACAGTAATATCTCCACATTGCAAGGTGCAATTCTGAATTTTTTTGCTTTTTCCTGCTAATCCTAGCATGATAAAGAAGATTCAAAGAGAGTGAGATGCCAGCTCCTTTCATTCAGTCAGTAGCTTCAAACATTTCTGGTATATGAAAAACATGTTTTTCAATGGCAAAAATCAATGAATATTGTAAATGCACAAACAGTAATATCTCCACATTGCACGGTGCAATTCTGAAATTTTTAGCTTTTTCCTGTTAATCCTAGCATGATAAAGAAGATTCAAAGAGAGTGAGATGCCAGCTCCTTTCATTCAGTCAGTAGCTTCAAACATTTCTGGTATATGAAAAACATGTTTTTCAATGGCAAAAATCAATGAATATTGTAAATGCACAAACAGTAATATCTCCACATTGCAAGGTGCAATTCTGAAATTTTTAGCTTTTTCCTGTTAATCCTAGCATGATAAAGAAGATTCAAAGAGAGTGAGATGCCAGCTCCTTTCATTCAGTCAGTAGCTTCAAACATTTCTGGTATATGAAAAACATGTTTTTCAATGGCAAAAATCAATGAATATTGTAAATGCACAAACAGTAATATTTCCACATTGCAAGGTGCAATTCTGAAATTTTTAGCTTTTTGCTGCTAATCCTAGCATGATAAAGAAGATTCAAAGAGAGTGAGATGCCAGCTCCTTTCATTCAGTCAGTAGCTTCAAACATTTCTGGTATATGAAAAACATGTTTTTCAATGGCAAAAATCAATGAATATTGTAAATGCACAAACAGTAATATCTCCACATTGCAAGGTGCAATTCTGAAATTTTTAGCTTTTTCCTGCTAATCCTAGCATGATAAAGAAGATTCAAAGAGAGTGAGATGCCAGCTCCTTTCATTCAGTCAGTAGCTTCAAACATTTCTGGACGTTTTTCAATGGCAAAAATCAATGAATATTGTAAATGCACAAACAGTAATATCTCCACATTGCACGGTGCAATTCTGAAATTTTTAGCTTTTTCCTGTTAATCCTAGCATGATAAAGAAGATTCAAAGAGAGTGAGATGCCAGCTCCTTTCATTCAGTCAGTAGCTTCAAACATTTCTGGTATATGAAAAACATGTTTTTCAATGGCAAAAATCAATGAATATTGTAAATGCACAAACAGTAATATCTCCACATTGCAAGGTGCAATTCTGAAATTTTTTGCTTTTTCCTGTTAATCCTAGCATGATAAAGAAGATTCAAAGAGAGTGAGATGCCAGCTCCTTTCATTCAGTCAGTAGCTTCAAACATTTCTGGTATATGAAAAACATGTTTTTCAATGGCAAAAATCAATGAATATTGTAAATGCACAAACAGTAATATCTCCACATTGCAAGGTGCAATTCTGAAATTTTTAGCTTTTTCCTGCTAATCCTAGCATGATAAAGAAGATTCAAAGAGAGTGAGATGCCAGCTCCTTTCATTCAGTCAGTAGCTTCAAACATTTCTGGTATATGAAAAACATGTTTTTCAATGGCAAAAATCAATGAATATTGTAAATGCACAAACAGTAATATCTCCACATTGCAAGGTGCAATTCTGAAATTTTTTGCTTTTTCCTGCTAATCCTAGCATGATAAAGAAGATTCAAAGAGAGTGAGATGCCAGCTCCTTTCATTCAGTCAGTAGCTTCAAACATTTCTGGTATATGAAAAACGTTTTTCAATGGCAAAAATCAATGAATATTGTAAATGCACAAACAGTAATATCTCCACATTGCACGGTGCAATTCTGAAATTTTTTGCTTTTTCCTGTTAATCCTAGCATGATAAAGAAGATTCAAAGAGAGTGAGATGCCAGCTCCTTTCATTCAGTCAGTAGCTTCAAACATTTCTGGTATATGAAAAACATGTTTTTCAATGGCAAAAATCAATGAATATTGTAAATGCACAAACAGTAATATCTCCACATTGCACGGTGCAATTCTGAAATTTTTTGCTTTTTCCTGCTAATCCTAGCATGATAAAGAAGATTCAAAGAGAGTGAGATGCCAGCTCCTTTCATTCAGTCAGTAGCTTCAAACATTTCTGGTATATGAAAAACATGTTTTTCAATGGCAAAAATCAATGAATATTGTAAATGCACAAACAGCAATATCTCCACATTGCACGGTGCAATTCTGAAATTTTTTGCTTTTTCCTGTTAATCCTAGCATGATAAAGAAGATTCAAAGAGAGTGAGATGCCAGCTCCTTTCATTCAGTCAGTAGCTTCAAACATTTCTGGTATATGAAAAACATGTTTTTCAATGGCAAAAATCAATGAATATTGTAAATGCACAAACAGTAATATCTCCACATTGCACGGTGCAATTCTGAAATTTTTTGCTTTTTCCTGCTAATCCTAGCAGGATAAAGAAGATTCAAAGAGAGTGAGATGCCAGCTCCTTTCATTCAGTCAGTAGCTTCAAACATTTCTGGTATATGAAAAACATGTTTTTCAATGGCAAAAATCAATGAATATTGTAAATGCACAAACAGTAATATCTCCACATTGCAAGGTGCAATTCTGAAATTTTTAGCTTTTTCCTGTTAATCCTAGCATGATAAAGAAGATTCAAAGAGAGTGAGATGCCAGCTCCTTTCATTCAGTCAGTAGCTTCAAACATTTCTGGACGTTTTTCAATGGCAAAAATCAATGAATATTGTAAATGCACAAACAGTAATATCTCCACATTGCAAGGTGCAATTCTGAAATTTTTAGCTTTTTCCTGTTAATCCTAGCATGATAAAGAAGATTCAAAGAGAGTGAGATGCCAGCTCCTTTCATTCAGTCAGTAGCTTCAAACATTTCTGGTATATGAAAAACATGTTTTTCAATGGCAAAAATCAATGAATATTGTAAATGCACAAACAGTAATATCTCCACATTGTAAGGTGCAATTCTGAAATTTTTAGCTTTTTCCTGCTAATCCTAGCATGATAAAGAAGATTCAAAGAGAGTGAGATGCCAGCTCCTTTCATTCAGTCAGTAGCTTCAAACATTTCTGGTATATGAAAAACATGTTTTTCAATGGCAAAAATCAATGAATATTGTAAATGCACAAACAGTAATATCTCCACATTGCACGGTGCAATTCTGAAATTTTTAGCTTTTTCCTGTTAATCCTAGCATGATAAAGAAGATTCAAAGAGAGTGAGATGCCAGCTCCTTTCATTCAGTCAGTAGCTTCAAACATTTCTGGTATATGAAAAACATGTTTTTCAATGGCAAAAATCAATGAATATTGTAAATGCACAAACAGTAATATCTCCACATTGCAAGGTGCAATTCTGAAATTTTTAGCTTTTTCCTGTTAATCCTAGCATGATAAAGAAGATTCAAAGAGAGTGAGATGCCAGCTCCTTTCATTCAGTCAGTAGCTTCAAACATTTCTGGTATATGAAAAACATGTTTTTCAATGGCAAAAATCAATGAATATTGTAAATGCACAAACAGTAATATCTCCACATTGCAAGGTGCAATTCTGAAATTTTTAGCTTTTTCCTGTTAATCCTAGCATGATAAAGAAGATTCAAAGAGAGTGAGATGCCAGCTCCTTTCATTCAGTCAGTAGCTTCAAACATTTCTGGTATATGAAAAACATGTTTTTCAATGGCAAAAATCAATGAATATTGTAAATGCACAAACAGTAATATCTCCACATTGCAAGGTGCAATTCTGAAATTTTTTGCTTTTTCCTGCTAATCCTAGCATGATAAAGAAGATTCAAAGAGAGTGAGATGCCAGCTCCTTTCATTCAGTCAGTAGCTTCAAACATTTCTGGTATATGAAAAACATGTTTTTCAATGGCAAAAATCAATGAATATTGTAAATGCACAAACAGTAATATCTCCACATTGCAAGGTGCAATTCTGAAATTTTTAGCTTTTTCCTGCTAATCCTAGCATGATAAAGAAGATTCAAAGAGAGTGAGATGCCAGCTCCTTTCATTCAGTCAGTAGCTTCAAACATTTCTGGTATATGAAAAACATGTTTTTCAATGGCAAAAATCAATGAATATTGTAAATGCACAAACAGTAATATCTCCACATTGCACGGTGCAATTCTGAAATTTTTAGCTTTTTCCTGTTAATCCTAGCATGATAAAGAAGATTCAAAGAGAGTGAGATGCCAGCTCCTTTCATTCAGTCAGTAGCTTCAAACATTTCTGGTATATGAAAAACATGTTTTTCAATGGCAAAAATCAATGAATATTGTAAATGCACAAACAGTAATATCTCCACATTGCAAGGTGCAATTCTGAAATTTTTAGCTTTTTCCTGTTAATCCTAGCATGATAAAGAAGATTCAAAGAGAGTGAGATGCCAGCTCCTTTCATTCAGTCAGTAGCTTCAAACATTTCTGGTATATGAAAAACATGTTTTTCAATGGCAAAAATCAATGAATATTGTAAATGCACAAACAGTAATATCTCCACATTGCAAGGTGCAATTCTGAAATTTTTAGCTTTTTCCTGTTAATCCTAGCATGATAAAGAAGATTCAAAGAGAGTGAGATGCCAGCTCCTTTCATTCAGTCAGTAGCTTCAAACATTTCTGGTATATGAAAAACATGTTTTTCAATGGCAAAAATCAATGAATATTGTAAATGCACAAACAGTAATATCTCCACATTGCACGGTGCAATTCTGAAATTTTTTGCTTTTTCCTGCTAATCCTAGCATGATAAAGAAGATTCAAAGAGAGTGAGATGCCAGCTCCTTTCATTCAGTCAGTAGCTTCAAACATTTCTGGTATATGAAAAACATGTTTTTCAATGGCAAAAATCAATGAATATTGTAAATGCACAAACAGTAATATCTCCACATTGCACGGTGCAATTCTGAAATTTTTAGCTTTTTCCTGCTAATCCTAGCATGATAAAGAAGATTCAAAGAGAGTGAGATGCCAGCTCCTTTCATTCAGTCAGTAGCTTCAAACATTTCTGGTATATGAAAAACATGTTTTTCAATGGCAAAAATCAATGAATATTGTAAATGCACAAACAGTAATATCTCCACATTGCACGGTGCAATTCTGAAATTTTTAGCTTTTTCCTGTTAATCCTAGCATGATAAAGAAGATTCAAAGAGAGTGAGATGCCAGCTCCTTTCATTCAGTCAGTAGCTTCAAACATTTCTGGTATATGAAAAACATGTTTTTCAATGGCAAAAATCAATGAATATTGTAAATGCACAAACAGTAATATCTCCACATTGCACGGTGCAATTCTGAAATTTTTAGCTTTTTCCTGCTAATCCTAGCATGATAAAGAAGATTCAAAGAGAGTGAGATGCCAGCTCCTTTCATTCAGTCAGTAGCTTCAAACATTTCTGGTATATGAAAAACATGTTTTTCAATGGCAAAAATCAATGAATATTGTAAATGCACAAACAGTAATATCTCCACATTGCAAGGTGCAATTCTGAAATTTTTAGCTTTTTCCTGTTAATCCTAGCATGATAAAGAAGATTCAAAGAGAGTGAGATGCCAGCTCCTTTCATTCAGTCAGTAGCTTCAAACATTTCTGGTATATGAAAAGCATGTTTTTCAATGGCAAAAATCAATGAATATTGTAAATGCACAAACAGTAATATCTCCACATTGCACGGTGCAATTCTGAAATTTTTAGCTTTTTCCTGCTAATCCTAGCATGATAAAGAAGATTCAAAGAGAGTGAGATGCCAGCTCCTTTCATTCAGTCAGTAGCTTCAAACATTTCTGGACGTTTTTCAATGGCAAAAATCAATGAATATTGTAAATGCACAAACAGTAATATCTCCACATTGCAAGGTGCAATTCTGAAATTTTTTGCTTTTTCCTGCTAATCCTAGCATGATAAAGAAGATTCAAAGAGAGTGAGATGCCAGCTCCTTTCATTCAGTCAGTAGCTTCAAACATTTCTGGACGTTTTTCAATGGCAAAAATCAATGAATATTGTAAATGCACAAACAGTAATATCTCCACATTGCACGGTGCAATTCTGAAATTTTTAGCTTTTTCCTGTTAATCCTAGCATGATAAAGAAGATTCAAAGAGAGTGAGATGCCAGCTCCTTTCATTCAGTCAGTAGCTTCAAACATTTCTGGTATATGAAAAACATGTTTTTCAATGGCAAAAATCAATGAATATTGTAAATGCACAAACAGTAATATCTCCACATTGCACGGTGCAATTCTGAAATTTTTAGCTTTTTCCTGCTAATCCTAGCATGATAAAGAAGATTCAAAGAGAGTGAGATGCCAGCTCCTTTCATTCAGTCAGTAGCTTCAAACATTTCTGGTATATGAAAAACATGTTTTTCAATGGCAAAAATCAATGAATATTGTAAATGCACAAACAGTAATATCTCCACATTGCAAGGTGCAATTCTGAAATTTTTTGCTTTTTCCTGTTAATCCTAGCATGATAAAGAAGATTCAAAGAGAGTGAGATGCCAGCTCCTTTCATTCAGTCAGTAGCTTCAAACATTTCTGGACGTTTTTCAATGGCAAAAATCAATGAATATTGTAAATGCACAAACAGTAATATCTCCACATTGCACGGTGCAATTCTGAAATTTTTTGCTTTTTCCTGCTAATCCTAGCATGATAAAGAAGATTCAAAGAGAGTGAGATGCCAGCTCCTTTCATTCAGTCAGTAGCTTCAAACATTTCTGGTATATGAAAAACATGTTTTTCAATGGCAAAAATCAATGAATATTGTAAATGCACAAACAGTAATATCTCCACATTGCAAGGTGCAATTCTGAAATTTTTTGCTTTTTCCTGCTAATCCTAGCATGATAAAGAAGATTCAAAGAGAGTGAGATGCCAGCTCCTTTCATTCAGTCAGTAGCTTCAAACATTTCTGGTATATGAAAAACATGTTTTTCAATGGCAAAAATCAATGAATATTGTAAATGCACAAACAGTAATATCTCCACATTGCACGGTGCAATTCTGAAATTTTTAGCTTTTTCCTGTTAATCCTAGCATGATAAAGAAGATTCAAAGAGAGTGAGATGCCAGCTCCTTTCATTCAGTCAGTAGCTTCAAACATTTCTGGTATATGAAAAACATGTTTTTCAATGGCAAAAATCAATGAATATTGTAAATGCACAAACAGTAATATCTCCACATTGCAAGGTGCAATTCTGAAATTTTTTGCTTTTTCCTGCTAATCCTAGCATGATAAAGAAGATTCAAAGAGAGTGAGATGCCAGCTCCTTTCATTCAGTCAGTAGCTTCAAACATTTCTGGTATATGAAAAACATGTTTTTCAATGGCAAAAATCAATGAATATTGTAAATGCACAAACAGTAATATCTCCACATTGCACGGTGCAATTCTGAAATTTTTTGCTTTTTCCTGTTAATCCTAGCATGATAAAGAAGATTCAAAGAGAGTGAGATGCCAGCTCCTTTCATTCAGTCAGTAGCTTCAAACATTTCTGGTATATGAAAAACATGTTTTTCAATGGCAAAAATCAATGAATATTGTAAATGCACAAACAGTAATATCTCCACATTGCAAGGTGCAATTCTGAAATTTTTTGCTTTTTCCTGTTAATCCTAGCATGATAAAGAAGATTCAAAGAGAGTGAGATGCCAGCTCCTTTCATTCAGTCAGTAGCTTCAAACATTTCTGGTATATGAAAAACATGTTTTTCAATGGCAAAAATCAATGAATATTGTAAATGCACAAACAGTAATATCTCCACATTGCAAGGTGCAATTCTGAAATTTTTAGCTTTTTCCTGCTAATCCTAGCATGATAAAGAAGATTCAAAGAGAGTGAGATGCCAGCTCCTTTCATTCAGTCAGTAGCTTCAAACATTTCTGGTATATGAAAAACATGTTTTTCAATGGCAAAAATCAATGAATATTGTAAATGCACAAACAGTAATATCTCCACATTGCAAGGTGCAATTCTGAAATTTTTTGCTTTTTCCTGCTAATCCTAGCATGATAAAGAAGATTCAAAGAGAGTGAGATGCCAGCTCCTTTCATTCAGTCAGTAGCTTCAAACATTTCTGGTATATGAAAAACATGTTTTTCAATGGCAAAAATCAATGAATATTGTAAATGCACAAACAGTAATATCTCCACATTGCACGGTGCAATTCTGAAATTTTTTGCTTTTTCCTGTTAATCCTAGCATGATAAAGAAGATTCAAAGAGAGTGAGATGCCAGCTCCTTTCATTCAGTCAGTAGCTTCAAACATTTCTGGTATATGAAAAACATGTTTTTCAATGGCAAAAATCAATGAATATTGTAAATGCACAAACAGTAATATCTCCACATTGCACGGTGCAATTCTGAAATTTTTTGCTTTTTCCTGCTAATCCTAGCATGATAAAGAAGATTCAAAGAGAGTGAGATGCCAGCTCCTTTCATTCAGTCAGTAGCTTCAAACATTTCTGGTATATGAAAAACATGTTTTTCAATGGCAAAAATCAATGAATATTGTAAATGCACAAACAGTAATATCTCCACATTGCACGGTGCAATTCTGAAATTTTTTGCTTTTTCCTGTTAATCCTAGCATGATAAAGAAGATTCAAAGAGAGTGAGATGCCAGCTCCTTTCATTCAGTCAGTAGCTTCAAACATTTCTGGTATATGAAAAACATGTTTTTCAATGGCAAAAATCAATGAATATTGTAAATGCACAAACAGTAATATCTCCACATTGCAAGGTGCAATTCTGAAATTTTTTGCTTTTTCCTGTTAATCCTAGCATGATAAAGAAGATTCAAAGAGAGTGAGATGCCAGCTCCTTTCATTCAGTCAGTAGCTTCAAACATTTCTGGTATATGAAAAACATGTTTTTCAATGGCAAAAATCAATGAATATTGTAAATGCACAAACAGTAATATCTCCACATTGCACGGTGCAATTCTGAAATTTTTTGCTTTTTCCTGCTAATCCTAGCATGATAAAGAAGATTCAAAGAGAGTGAGATGCCAGCTCCTTTCATTCAGTCAGTAGCTTCAAACATTTCTGGACGTTTTTCAATGGCAAAAATCAATGAATATTGTAAATGCACAAACAGTAATATCTCCACATTGCAAGGTGCAATTCTGAAATTTTTAGCTTTTTCCTGTTAATCCTAGCATGATAAAGAAGATTCAAAGAGAGTGAGATGCCAGCTCCTTTCATTCAGTCAGTAGCTTCAAACATTTCTGGTATATGAAAAACATGTTTTTCAATGGCAAAAATCAATGAATATTGTAAATGCACAAACAGTAATATCTCCACATTGCACGGTGCAATTCTGAAATTTTTTGCTTTTTCCTGCTAATCCTAGCATGATAAAGAAGATTCAAAGAGAGTGAGATGCCAGCTCCTTTCATTCAGTCAGTAGCTTCAAACATTTCTGGTATATGAAAAACATGTTTTTCAATGGCAAAAATCAATGAATATTGTAAATGCACAAACAGTAATATCTCCACATTGCAAGGTGCAATTCTGAAATTTTTAGCTTTTTCCTGTTAATCCTAGCATGATAAAGAAGATTCAAAGAGAGTGAGATGCCAGCTCCTTTCATTCAGTCAGTAGCTTCAAACATTTCTGGTATATGAAAAACATGTTTTTCAATGGCAAAAATCAATGAATATTGTAAATGCACAAACAGTAATATCTCCACATTGCAAGGTGCAATTCTGAAATTTTTAGCTTTTTCCTGCTAATCCTAGCATGATAAAGAAGATTCAAAGAGAGTGAGATGCAAGCTCCTTTCATTCAGTCAGTAGCTTCAAACATTTCTGGTATATGAAAAACATGTTTTTCAATGGCAAAAATCAATGAATATTGTAAATGCACAAACAGTAATATCTCCACATTGCAAGGTGCAATTCTGAAATTTTTAGCTTTTTCCTGCTAATCCTAGCATGATAAAGAAGATTCAAAGAGAGTGAGATGCCAGCTCCTTTCATTCAGTCAGTAGCTTCAAACATTTCTGGATGTTTTTCAATGGCAAAAATCAATGAATATTGTAAATGCACACACAGTAATATCTCCACATTGCACGGTGCAATTCTGAAATTTTTAGCTTTTTCCTGTTAATCCTAGCATGATAAAGAAGATTCAAAGAGAGTGAGATGCCAGCTCCTTTCATTCAGTCAGTAGCTTCAAACATTTCTGGTATATGAAAAACATGTTTTTCAATGGCAAAAATCAATGAATATTGTAAATGCACAAACAGTAATATCTCCACATTGCAAGGTGCAATTCTGAAATTTTTTGCTTTTTCCTGTTAATCCTAGCATGATAAAGAAGATTCAGAGAGTGAGATGCCAGCTCCTTTCATTCAGTCAGTAGCTTCAAACATTTCTGGTATATGAAAAACATGTTTTTCAATGGCAAAAATCAATGAATATTGTAAATGCACAAACAGTAATATCTCCACATTGCAAGGTGCAATTCTGAAATTTTTAGCTTTTTCCTGCTAATCCTAGCATGATAAAGAAGATTCAAAGAGAGTGAGATGCCAGCTCCTTTCATTCAGTCAGTAGCTTCAAACATTTCTGGTATATGAAAAACATGTTTTTCAATGGCAAAAATCAATGAATATTGTAAATGCACAAACAGTAATATCTCCACATTGCAAGGTGCAATTCTGAAATTTTTAGCTTTTTCCTGCTAATCCTAGCATGATAAAGAAGATTCAAAGAGAGTGAGATGCCAGCTCCTTTCATTCAGTCAGTAGCTTCAAACATTTCTGGACGTTTTTCAATGGCAAAAATCAATGAATATTGTAAATGCACAAACAGTAATATCTCCACATTGCACGGTGCAATTCTGAAATTTTTAGCTTTTTCCTGTTAATCCTAGCATGATAAAGAAGATTCAAAGAGAGTGAGATGCCAGCTCCTTTCATTCAGTCAGTAGCTTCAAACATTTCTGGTATATGAAAAACATGTTTTTCAATGGCAAAAATCAATGAATATTGTAAATGCACAAACAGTAATATCTCCACATTGCAAGGTGCAATTCTGAAATTTTTTGCTTTTTCCTGTTAATCCTAGCATGATAAAGAAGATTCAAAGAGAGTGAGATGCCAGCTCCTTTCATTCAGTCAGTAGCTTCAAACATTTCTGGTATATGAAAAACATGTTTTTCAATGGCAAAAATCAATGAATATTGTAAATGCACAAACAGTAATATCTCCACATTGCAAGGTGCAATTCTGAAATTTTTAGCTTTTTCCTGCTAATCCTAGCATGATAAAGAAGATTCAAAGAGAGTGAGATGCCAGCTCCTTTCATTCAGTCAGTAGCTTCAAACATTTCTGGTATATGAAAAACATGTTTTTCAATGGCAAAAATCAATGAATATTGTAAATGCACAAACAGTAATATCTCCACATTGCAAGGTGCAATTCTGAAATTTTTTGCTTTTTCCTGCTAATCCTAGCATGATAAAGAAGATTCAAAGAGAGTGAGATGCCAGCTCCTTTCATTCAGTCAGTAGCTTCAAACATTTCTGGTATATGAAAAACATGTTTTTCAATGGCAAAAATCAATGAATATTGTAAATGCACAAACAGTAATATCTCCACATTGCACGGTGCAATTCTGAAATTTTTTGCTTTTTCCTGTTAATCCTAGCATGATAAAGAAGATTCAAAGAGAGTGAGATGCCAGCTCCTTTCATTCAGTCAGTAGCTTCAAACATTTCTGGTATATGAAAAACATGTTTTTCAATGGCAAAAATCAATGAATATTGTAAATGCACAAACAGTAATATCTCCACATTGCACGGTGCAATTCTGAAATTTTTTGCTTTTTCCTGCTAATCCTAGCATGATAAAGAAGATTCAAAGAGAGTGAGATGCCAGCTCCTTTCATTCAGTCAGTAGCTTCAAACATTTCTGGTATATGAAAAACATGTTTTTCAATGGCAAAAATCAATGAATATTGTAAATGCACAAACAGTAATATCTCCACATTGCACGGTGCAATTCTGAAATTTTTTGCTTTTTCCTGTTAATCCTAGCATGATAAAGAAGATTCAAAGAGAGTGAGATGCCAGCTCCTTTCATTCAGTCAGTAGCTTCAAACATTTCTGGTATATGAAAAACATGTTTTTCAATGGCAAAAATCAATGAATATTGTAAATGCACAAACAGTAATATCTCCACATTGCAAGGTGCAATTCTGAAATTTTTTGCTTTTTCCTGTTAATCCTAGCATGATAAAGAAGATTCAAAGAGAGTGAGATGCCAGCTCCTTTCATTCAGTCAGTAGCTTCAAACATTTCTGGTATATGAAAAACATGTTTTTCAATGGCAAAAATCAATGAATATTGTAAATGCACAAACAGTAATATCTCCACATTGCACGGTGCAATTCTGAAATTTTTTGCTTTTTCCTGCTAATCCTAGCATGATAAAGAAGATTCAAAGAGAGTGAGATGCCAGCTCCTTTCATTCAGTCAGTAGCTTCAAACATTTCTGGTATATGAAAAACATGTTTTTCAATGGCAAAAATCAATGAATATTGTAAATGCACAAACAGTAATATCTCCACATTGCACGGTGCAATTCTGAAATTTTTTGCTTTTTCCTGCTAATCCTAGCATGATAAAGAAGATTCAAAGAGAGTGAGATGCCAGCTCCTTTCATTCAGTCAGTAGCTTCAAACATTTCTGGTATATGAAAAACATGTTTTTCAATGGCAAAAATCAATGAATATTGTAAATGCACAAACAGTAATATCTCCACATTGCATGGTGCAATTCTGAAATTTTTTGCTTTTTCCTGCTAATCCTAGCATGATAAAGAAGATTCAAAGAGAGTGAGATGCCAGCTCCTTTCATTCAGTCAGTAGCTTCAAACATTTCTGGACGTTTTTCAATGGCAAAAATCAATGAATATTGTAAATGCACAAACAGTAATATCTCCACATTGCAAGGTGCAATTCTGAAATTTTTAGCTTTTTCCTGTTAATCCTAGCATGATAAAGAAGATTCAAAGAGAGTGAGATGCCAGCTCCTTTCATTCAGTCAGTAGCTTCAAACATTTCTGGTATATGAAAAACATGTTTTTCAATGGCAAAAATCAATGAATATTGTAAATGCACAAACAGTAATATCTCCACATTGCACGGTGCAATTCTGAAATTTTTAGCTTTTTCCTGTTAATCCCAGCATGATAAAGAAGATTCAAAGAGAGTGAGATGCCAGCTCCTTTCATTCAGTCAGTAGCTTCAAACATTTCTGGTATATGAAAAACATGTTTTTCAATGGCAAAAATCAATGAATATTGTAAATGCACAAACAGTAATATCTCCACATTGCAAGGTGCAATTCTGAAATTTTTTGCTTTTTCCTGCTAATCCTAGCATGATAAAGAAGATTCAAAGAGAGTGAGATGCCAGCTCCTTTCATTCAGTCAGTAGCTTCAAACATTTCTGGACGTTTTTCAATGGCAAAAATCAATGAATATTGTAAATGCACAAACAGTAATATCTCCACATTGCACGGTGCAATTCTGAAATTTTTAGCTTTTTCCTGTTAATCCTAGCATGATAAAGAAGATTCAAAGAGAGTGAGATGCCAGCTCCTTTCATTCAGTCAGTAGCTTCAAACATTTCTGGTATATGAAAAACATGTTTTTCAATGGCAAAAATCAATGAATATTGTAAATGCACAAACAGTAATATCTCCACATTGCAAGGTGCAATTCTGAAATTTTTTGCTTTTTCCTGCTAATCCTAGCATGATAAAGAAGATTCAAAGAGAGTGAGATGCCAGCTCCTTTCATTCAGTCAGTAGCTTCAAACATTTCTGGACGTTTTTCAATGGCAAAAATCAATGAATATTGTAAATGCACAAACAGTAATATCTCCACATTGCAAGGTGCAATTCTGAAATTTTTAGCTTTTTCCTGTTAATCCTAGCATGATAAAGAAGATTCAAAGAGAGTGAGATGCCAGCTCCTTTCATTCAGTCAGTAGCTTCAAACATTTCTGGTATATGAAAAACATGTTTTTCAATGGCAAAAATCAATGAATATTGTAAATGCACAAACAGTAATATCTCCACATTGCACGGTGCAATTCTGAAATTTTTAGCTTTTTCCTGTTAATCCTAGCATGATAAAGAAGATTCAAAGAGAGTGAGATGCCAGCTCCTTTCATTCAGTCAGTAGCTTCAAACATTTCTGGTATATGAAAAACATGTTTTTCAATGGCAAAAATCAATGAATATTGTAAATGCACAAACAGTAATATCTCCACATTGCACGGTGCAATTCTGAAATTTTTAGCTTTTTCCTGTTAATCCTAGCATGATAAAGAAGATTCAAAGAGAGTGAGATGCCAGCTCCTTTCATTCAGTCAGTAGCTTCAAACATTTCTGGACGTTTTTCAATGGCAAAAATCAATGAATATTGTAAATGCACAAACAGTAATATCTCCACATTGCACGGTGCAATTCTGAAATTTTTTGCTTTTTCCTGCTAATCCTAGCATGATAAAGAAGATTCAAAGAGAGTGAGATGCCAGCTCCTTTCATTCAGTCAGTAGCTTCAAACATTTCTGGTATATGAAAAACATGTTTTTCAATGGCAAAAATCAATGAATATTGTAAATGCACAAACAGTAATATCTCCACATTGCACGGTGCAATTCTGAAATTTTTAGCTTTTTCCTGCTAATCCTAGCATGATAAAGAAGATTCAAAGAGAGTGAGATGCCAGCTCCTTTCATTCAGTCAGTAGCTTCAAACATTTCTGGTATATGAAAAACATGTTTTTCAATGGCAAAAATCAATGAATATTGTAAATGCACAAACAGTAATATCTCCACATTGCACGGTGCAATTCTGAAATTTTTTGCTTTTTCCTGTTAATCCTAGCATGATAAAGAAGATTCAAAGAGAGTGAGATGCCAGCTCCTTTCATTCAGTCAGTAGCTTCAAACATTTCTGGACGTTTTTCAATGGCAAAAATCAATGAATATTGTAAATGCACAAACAGTAATATCTCCACATTGCACGGTGCAATTCTGAAATTTTTAGCTTTTTCCTGTTAATCCTAGCATAATAAAGAAGATTCAAAGAGAGTGAGATGCCAGCTCCTTTCATTCAGTCAGTAGCTTCAAACATTTCTGGTATATGAAAAACATGTTTTTCAATGGCAAAAATCAATGAATATTGTAAATGCACAAACAGTAATATCTCCACATTGCACGGTGCAATTCTGAAATTTTTAGCTTTTTCCTGTTAATCCTAGCATGATAAAGAAGATTCAAAGAGAGTGAGATGCCAGCTCCTTTCATTCAGTCAGTAGCTTCAAACATTTCTGGACGTTTTTCAATGGCAAAAATCAATGAATATTGTAAATGCACAAACAGTAATATCTCCACATTGCAAGGTGCAATTCTGAAATTTTTAGCTTTTTCCTGCTAATCCTAGCATGATAAAGAAGATTCAAAGAGAGTGAGATGCCAGCTCCTTTCATTCAGTCAGTAGCTTCAAACATTTCTGGTATATGAAAAACATGTTTTTCAATGGCAAAAATCAATGAATATTGTAAATGCACAAACAGTAATATCTCCACATTGCAAGGTGCAATTCTGAAATTTTTTGCTTTTTCCTGCTAATCCTAGCATGATAAAGAAGATTCAAAGAGAGTGAGATGCCAGCTCCTTTCATTCAGTCAGTAGCTTCAAACATTTCTGGTATATGAAAAACATGTTTTTCAATGGCAAAAATCAATGAATATTGTAAATGCACAAACAGTAATATCTCCACATTGCACGGTGCAATTCTGAAATTTTTTGCTTTTTCCTGTTAATCCTAGCATGATAAAGAAGATTCAAAGAGAGTGAGATGCCAGCTCCTTTCATTCAGTCAGTAGCTTCAAACATTTCTGGTATATGAAAAACATGTTTTTCAATGGCAAAAATCAATGAATATTGTAAATGCACAAACAGTAATATCTCCACATTGCAAGGTGCAATTCGAAAATTTTTTGCTTTTTCCTGTTAATCCTAGCATGATAAAGAAGATTCAAAGAGAGTGAGATGCCAGCTCCTTTCATTCAGTCAGTAGCTTCAAACATTTCTGGTATATGAAAAACATGTTTTTCAATGGCAAAAATCAATGAATATTGTAAATGCACAAACAGTAATATCTCCACATTGCAAGGTGCAATTCTGAAATTTTTAGCTTTTTCCTGCTAATCCTAGCATGATAAAGAAGATTCAAAGAGAGTGAGATGCCAGCTCCTTTCATTCAGTCAGTAGCTTCAAACATTTCTGGTATATGAAAAACATGTTTTTCAATGGCAAAAATCAATGAATATTGTAAATGCACAAACAGTAATATCTCCACATTGCAAGGTGCAATTCTGAAATTTTTTGCTTTTTCCTGCTAATCCTAGCATGATAAAGAAGATTCAAAGAGAGTGAGATGCCAGCTCCTTTCATTCAGTCAGTAGCTTCAAACATTTCTGGTATATGAAAAACATGTTTTTCAATGGCAAAAATCAATGAATATTGTAAATGCACAAACAGTAATATCTCCACATTGCACGGTGCAATTCTGAAATTTTTTGCTTTTTCCTGTTAATCCTAGCATGATAAAGAAGATTCAAAGAGAGTGAGATGCCAGCTCCTTTCATTCAGTCAGTAGCTTCAAACATTTCTGGTATATGAAAAACATGTTTTTCAATGGCAAAAATCAATGAATATTGTAAATGCACAAACAGTAATATCTCCACATTGCATGGTGCAATTCTGAAATTTTTTGCTTTTTCCTGCTAATCCTAGCATGATAAAGAAGATTCAAAGAGAGTGAGATGCCAGCTCCTTTCATTCAGTCAGTAGCTTCAAACATTTCTGGTATATGAAAAACATGTTTTTCAATGGCAAAAATCAATGAATATTGTAAATGCACAAACAGTAATATCTCCACATTGCACGGTGCAATTCTGAAATTTTTTGCTTTTTCCTGTTAATCCTAGCATGATAAAGAAGATTCAAAGAGAGTGAGATGCCAGCTCCTTTCATTCAGTCAGTAGCTTCAAACATTTCTGGTATATGAAAAACATGTTTTTCAATGGCAAAAATCAATGAATATTGTAAATGCACAAACAGTAATATCTCCACATTGCAAGGTGCAATTCTGAAATTTTTTGCTTTTTCCTGTTAATCCTAGCATGATAAAGAAGATTCAAAGAGAGTGAGATGCCAGCTCCTTTCATTCAGTCAGTAGCTTCAAACATTTCTGGTATATGAAAAACATGTTTTTCAATGGCAAAAATCAATGAATATTGTAAATGCACAAACAGTAATATCTCCACATTGCACGGTGCAATTCTGAAATTTTTTGCTTTTTCCTGCTAATCCTAGCATGATAAAGAAGATTCAAAGAGAGTGAGATGCCAGCTCCTTTCATTCAGTCAGTAGCTTCAAACATTTCTGGACGTTTTTCAATGGCAAAAATCAATGAATATTGTAAATGCACAAACAGTAATATCTCCACATTGCAAGGTGCAATTCTGAAATTTTTAGCTTTTTCCTGTTAATCCTAGCATGATAAAGAAGATTCAAAGAGAGTGAGATGCCAGCTCCTTTCATTCAGTCAGTAGCTTCAAACATTTCTGGTATATGAAAAACATGTTTTTCAATGGCAAAAATCAATGAATATTGTAAATGCACAAACAGTAATATCTCCACATTGCACGGTGCAATTCTGAAATTTTTTGCTTTTTCCTGCTAATCCTAGCATGATAAAGAAGATTCAAAGAGAGTGAGATGCCAGCTCCTTTCATTCAGTCAGTAGCTTCAAACATTTCTGGTATATGAAAAACATGTTTTTCAATGGCAAAAATCAATGAATATTGTAAATGCACAAACAGTAATATCTCCACATTGCAAGGTGCAATTCTGAAATTTTTAGCTTTTTCCTGTTAATCCTAGCATGATAAAGAAGATTCAAAGAGAGTGAGATGCCAGCTCCTTTCATTCAGTCAGTAGCTTCAAACATTTCTGGTATATGAAAAACATGTTTTTCAATGGCAAAAATCAATGAATATTGTAAATGCACAAACAGTAATATCTCCACATTGCAAGGTGCAATTCTGAAATTTTTAGCTTTTTCCTGCTAATCCTAGCATGATAAAGAAGATTCAAAGAGAGTGAGATGCCAGCTCCTTTCATTCAGTCAGTAGCTTCAAACATTTCTGGTATATGAAAAACATGTTTTTCAATGGCAAAAATCAATGAATATTGTAAATGCACAAACAGTAATATCTCCACATTGCACGGTGCAATTCTGAAATTTTTTGCTTTTTCCTGCTAATCCTAGCATGATAAAGAAGATTCAAAGAGAGTGAGATGCCAGCTCCTTTCATTCAGTCAGTAGCTTCAAACATTTCTGGACGTTTTTCAATGGCAAAAATCAATGAATATTGTAAATGCACAAACAGTAATATCTCCACATTGCAAGGTGCAATTCTGAAATTTTTAGCTTTTTCCTGTTAATCCTAGCATGATAAAGAAGATTCAAAGAGAGTGAGATGCCAGCTCCTTTCATTCAGTCAGTAGCTTCAAACATTTCTGGTATATGAAAAACATGTTTTTCAATGGCAAAAATCAATGAATATTGTAAATGCACAAACAGTAATATCTCCACATTGCACGGTGCAATTCTGAAATTTTTTGCTTTTTCCTGCTAATCCTAGCATGATAAAGAAGATTCAAAGAGAGTGAGATGCCAGCTCCTTTCATTCAGTCAGTAGCTTCAAACATTTCTGGTATATGAAAAACATGTTTTTCAATGGCAAAAATCAATGAATATTGTAAATGCACAAACAGTAATATCTCCACATTGCAAGGTGCAATTCTGAAATTTTTAGCTTTTTCCTGTTAATCCTAGCATGATAAAGAAGATTCAAAGAGAGTGAGATGCCAGCTCCTTTCATTCAGTCAGTAGCTTCAAACATTTCTGGTATATGAAAAACATGTTTTTCAATGGCAAAAATCAATGAATATTGTAAATGCACAAACAGTAATATCTCCACATTGCAAGGTGCAATTCTGAAATTTTTAGCTTTTTCCTGCTAATCCTAGCATGATAAAGAAGATTCAAAGAGAGTGAGATGCCAGCTCCTTTCATTCAGTCAGTAGCTTCAAACATTTCTGGTATATGAAAAACATGTTTTTCAATGGCAAAAATCAATGAATATTGTAAATGCACAAACAGTAATATCTCCACATTGCAAGGTGCAATTCTGAAATTTTTAGCTTTTTCCTGCTAATCCTAGCATGATAAAGAAGATTCAAAGAGAGTGAGATGCCAGCTCCTTTCATTCAGTCAGTAGCTTCAAACATTTCTGGACGTTTTTCAATGGCAAAAATCAATGAATATTGTAAATGCACAAACAGTAATATCTCCACATTGCACGGTGCAATTCTGAAATTTTTAGCTTTTTCCTGTTAATCCTAGCATGATAAAGAAGATTCAAAGAGAGTGAGATGCCAGCTCCTTTCATTCAGTCAGTAGCTTCAAACATTTCTGGTATATGAAAAACATGTTTTTCAATGGCAAAAATCAATGAATATTGTAAATGCACAAACAGTAATATCTCCACATTGCAAGGTGCAATTCTGAAATTTTTTGCTTTTTCCTGTTAATCCTAGCATGATAAAGAAGATTCAAAGAGAGTGAGATGCCAGCTCCTTTCATTCAGTCAGTAGCTTCAAACATTTCTGGTATATGAAAAACATGTTTTTCAATGGCAAAAATCAATGAATATTGTAAATGCACAAACAGTAATATCTCCACATTGCAAGGTGCAATTCTGAAATTTTTAGCTTTTTCCTGCTAATCCTAGCATGATAAAGAAGATTCAAAGAGAGTGAGATGCCAGCTCCTTTCATTCAGTCAGTAGCTTCAAACATTTCTGGTATATGAAAAACATGTTTTTCAATGGCAAAAATCAATGAATATTGTAAATGCACAAACAGTAATATCTCCACATTGCAAGGTGCAATTCTGAAATTTTTAGCTTTTTCCTGCTAATCCTAGCATGATAAAGAAGATTCAAAGAGAGTGAGATGCCAGCTCCTTTCATTCAGTCAGTAGCTTCAAACATTTCTGGACGTTTTTCAATGGCAAAAATCAATGAATATTGTAAATGCACGAACAGTAATATCTCCACATTGCACGGTGCAATTCTGAAATTTTTAGCTTTTTACTGTTAATCCTAGCATGATAAAGAAGATTCAAAGAGAGTGAGATGCCAGCTCCTTTCATTCAGTCAGTAGCTTCAAACATTTCTGGTATATGAAAAACATGTTTTTCAATGGCAAAAATCAATGAATATTGTAAATGCACAAACAGTAATATCTCCACATTGCAAGGTGCAATTCTGAAATTTTTTGCTTTTTCCTGTTAATCCTAGCATGATAAAGAAGATTCAAAGAGAGTGAGATGCCAGCTCCTTTCATTCAGTCAGTAGCTTCAAACATTTCTGGTATATGAAAAACATGTTTTTCAATGGCAAAAATCAATGAATATTGTAAATGCACAAACAGTAATATCTCCACATTGCAAGGTGCAATTCTGAAATTTTTAGCTTTTTCCTGCTAATCCTAGCATGATAAAGAAGATTCAAAGAGAGTGAGATGCCAGCTCCTTTCATTCAGTCAGTAGCTTCAAACATTTCTGGTATATGAAAAACATGTTTTTCAATGGCAAAAATCAATGAATATTGTAAATGCACAAACAGTAATATCTCCACATTGCAAGGTGCAATTCTGAAATTTTTTGCTTTTTCCTGCTAATCCTAGCATGATAAAGAAGATTCAAAGAGAGTGAGATGCCAGCTCCTTTCATTCAGTCAGTAGCTTCAAACATTTCTGGTATATGAAAAACATGTTTTTCAATGGCAAAAATCAATGAATATTGTAAATGCACAAACAGTAATATCTCCACATTGCACGGTGCAATTCTGAAATTTTTTGCTTTTTCCTGTTAATCCTAGCATGATAAAGAAGATTCAAAGAGAGTGAGATGCCAGCTCCTTTCATTCAGTCAGTAGCTTCAAACATTTCTGGTATATGAAAAACATGTTTTTCAATGGCAAAAATCAATGAATATTGTAAATGCACAAACAGTAATATCTCCACATTGCACGGTGCAATTCTGAAATTTTTTGCTTTTTCCTGCTAATCCTAGCATGATAAAGAAGATTCAAAGAGAGTGAGATGCCAGCTCCTTTCATTCAGTCAGTAGCTTCAAACATTTCTGGTATATGAAAAACATGTTTTTCAATGGCAAAAATCAATGAATATTGTAAATGCACAAACAGTAATATCTCCACATTGCACGGTGCAATTCTGAAATTTTTTGCTTTTTCCTGTTAATCCTAGCATGATAAAGAAGATTCAAAGAGAGTGAGATGCCAGCTCCTTTCATTCAGTCAGTAGCTTCAAACATTTCTGGTATATGAAAAACATGTTTTTCAATGGCAAAAATCAATGAATATTGTAAATGCACAAACAGTAATATCTCCACATTGCAAGGTGCAATTCTGAAATTTTTTGCTTTTTCCTGTTAATCCTAGCATGATAAAGAAGATTCAAAGAGAGTGAGATGCCAGCTCCTTTCATTCAGTCAGTAGCTTCAAACATTTCTGGTATATGAAAAACATGTTTTTCAATGGCAAAAATCAATGAATATTGTAAATGCACAAACAGTAATATCTCCACATTGCACGGTGCAATTCTGAAATTTTTTGCTTTTTCCTGCTAATCCTAGCATGATAAAGAAGATTCAAAGAGAGTGAGATGCCAGCTCCTTTCATTCAGTCAGTAGCTTCAAACATTTCTGGTATATGAAAAACATGTTTTTCAATGGCAAAAATCAATGAATATTGTAAATGCACAAACAGTAATATCTCCACATTGCACGGTGCAATTCTGAAATTTTTTGCTTTTTCCTGCTAATCCTAGCATGATAAAGAAGATTCAAAGAGAGTGAGATGCCAGCTCCTTTCATTCAGTCAGTAGCTTCAAACATTTCTGGTATATGAAAAACATGTTTTTCAATGGCAAAAATCAATGAATATTGTAAATGCACAAACAGTAATATCTCCACATTGCATGGTGCAATTCTGAAATTTTTTGCTTTTTCCTGCTAATCCTAGCATGATAAAGAAGATTCAAAGAGAGTGAGATGCCAGCTCCTTTCATTCAGTCAGTAGCTTCAAACATTTCTGGACGTTTTTCAATGGCAAAAATCAATGAATATTGTAAATGCACAAACAGTAATATCTCCACATTGCAAGGTGCAATTCTGAAATTTTTAGCTTTTTCCTGTTAATCCTAGCATGATAAAGAAGATTCAAAGAGAGTGAGATGCCAGCTCCTTTCATTCAGTCAGTAGCTTCAAACATTTCTGGTATATGAAAAACATGTTTTTCAATGGCAAAAATCAATGAATATTGTAAATGCACAAACAGTAATATCTCCACATTGCACGGTGCAATTCTGAAATTTTTAGCTTTTTCCTGTTAATCCTAGCATGATAAAGAAGATTCAAAGAGAGTGAGATGCCAGCTCCTTTCATTCAGTCAGTAGCTTCAAACATTTCTGGTATATGAAAAACATGTTTTTCAATGGCAAAAATCAATGAATATTGTAAATGCACAAACAGTAATATCTCCACATTGCACGGTGCAATTCTGAAATTTTTTGCTTTTTCCTGCTAATCCTAGCATGATAAAGAAGATTCAAAGAGAGTGAGATGCCAGCTCCTTTCATTCAGTCAGTAGCTTCAAACATTTCTGGTATATGAAAAACATGTTTTTCAATGGCAAAAATCAATGAATATTGTAAATGCACAAACAGTAATATCTCCACATTGCAAGGTGCAATTCTGAAATTTTTTGCTTTTTCCTGCTAATCCTAGCATGATAAAGAAGATTCAAAGAGAGTGAGATGCCAGCTCCTTTCATTCAGTCAGTAGCTTCAAACATTTCTGGACGTTTTTCAATGGCAAAAATCAATGAATATTGTAAATGCACAAACAGTAATATCTCCACATTGCACGGTGCAATTCTGAAATTTTTAGCTTTTTCCTGTTAATCCTAGCATGATAAAGAAGATTCAAAGAGAGTGAGATGCCAGCTCCTTTCATTCAGTCAGTAGCTTCAAACATTTCTGGTATATGAAAAACATGTTTTTCAATGGCAAAAATCAATGAATATTGTAAATGCACAAACAGTAATATCTCCACATTGCAAGGTGCAATTCTGAAATTTTTTGCTTTTTCCTGCTAATCCTAGCATGATAAAGAAGATTCAAAGAGAGTGAGATGCCAGCTCCTTTCATTCAGTCAGTAGCTTCAAACATTTCTGGACGTTTTTCAATGGCAAAAATCAATGAATATTGTAAATGCACAAACAGTAATATCTCCACATTGCAAGGTGCAATTCTGAAATTTTTAGCTTTTTCCTGTTAATCCTAGCATGATAAAGAAGATTCAAAGAGAGTGAGATGCCAGCTCCTTTCATTCAGTCAGTAGCTTCAAACATTTCTGGTATATGAAAAACATGTTTTTCAATGGCAAAAATCAATGAATATTGTAAATGCACAAACAGTAATATCTCCACATTGCACGGTGCAATTCTGAAATTTTTAGCTTTTTCCTGTTAATCCTAGCATGATAAAGAAGATTCAAAGAGAGTGAGATGCCAGCTCCTTTCATTCAGTCAGTAGCTTCAAACATTTCTGGTATATGAAAAACATGTTTTTCAATGGCAAAAATCAATGAATATTGTAAATGCACAAACAGTAATATCTCCACATTGCACGGTGCAATTCTGAAATTTTTAGCTTTTTCCTGTTAATCCTAGCATGATAAAGAAGATTCAAAGAGAGTGAGATGCCAGCTCCTTTCATTCAGTCAGTAGCTTCAAACATTTCTGGACGTTTTTCAATGGCAAAAATCAATGAATATTGTAAATGCACAAACAGTAATATCTCCACATTGCACGGTGCAATTCTGAAATTTTTTGCTTTTTCCTGCTAATCCTAGCATGATAAAGAAGATTCAAAGAGAGTGAGATGCCAGCTCCTTTCATTCAGTCAGTAGCTTCAAACATTTCTGGACGTTTTTCAATGGCAAAAATCAATGAATATTGTAAATGCACAAACAGTAATATCTCCACATTGCACGGTGCAATTCTGAAATTTTTAGCTTTTTCCTGTTAATCCTAGCATGATAAAGAAGATTCAAAGAGAGTGAGATGCCAGCTCCTTTCATTCAGTCAGTAGCTTCAAACATTTCTGGTATATGAAAAACATGTTTTTCAATGGCAAAAATCAATGAATATTGTAAATGCACAAACAGTAATATCTCCACATTGCACGGTGCAATTCTGAAATTTTTAGCTTTTTCCTGTTAATCCTAGCATGATAAAGAAGATTCAAAGAGAGTGAGATGCCAGCTCCTTTCATTCAGTCAGTAGCTTCAAACATTTCTGGACGTTTTTCAATGGCAAAAATCAATGAATATTGTAAATGCACAAACAGTAATATCTCCACATTGCAAGGTGCAATTCTGAAATTTTTAGCTTTTTCCTGCTAATCCTAGCATGATAAAGAAGATTCAAAGAGAGTGAGATGCCAGCTCCTTTCATTCAGTCAGTAGCTTCAAACATTTCTGGTATATGAAAAACATGTTTTTCAATGGCAAAAATCAATGAATATTGTAAATGCACAAACAGTAATATCTCCACATTGCAAGGTGCAATTCTGAAATTTTTTGCTTTTTCCTGCTAATCCTAGCATGATAAAGAAGATTCAAAGAGAGTGAGATGCCAGCTCCTTTCATTCAGTCAGTAGCTTCAAACATTTCTGGTATATGAAAAACATGTTTTTCAATGGCAAAAATCAATGAATATTGTAAATGCACAAACAGTAATATCTCCACATTGCAAGGTGCAATTCTGAAATTTTTTGCTTTTTCCTGCTAATCCTAGCATGATAAAGAAGATTCAAAGAGAGTGAGATGCCAGCTCCTTTCATTCAGTCAGTAGCTTCAAACATTTCTGGTATATGAAAAACATGTTTTTCAATGGCAAAAATCAATGAATATTGTAAATGCACAAACAGTAATATCTCCACATTGCACGGTGCAATTCTGAAATTTTTTGCTTTTTCCTGTTAATCCTAGCATGATAAAGAAGATTCAAAGAGAGTGAGATGCCAGCTCCTTTCATTCAGTCAGTAGCTTCAAACATTTCTGGTATATGAAAAACATGTTTTTCAATGGCAAAAATCAATGAATATTGTAAATGCACAAACAGTAATATCTCCACATTGCAAGGTGCAATTCTGAAATTTTTTGCTTTTTCCTGTTAATCCTAGCATGATAAAGAAGATTCAAAGAGAGTGAGATGCCAGCTCCTTTCATTCAGTCAGTAGCTTCAAACATTTCTGGTATATGAAAAACATGTTTTTCAATGGCAAAAATCAATGAATATTGTAAATGCACAAACAGTAATATCTCCACATTGCAAGGTGCAATTCTGAAATTTTTAGCTTTTTCCTGCTAATCCTAGCATGATAAAGAAGATTCAAAGAGAGTGAGATGCCAGCTCCTTTCATTCAGTCAGTAGCTTCAAACATTTCTGGTATATGAAAAATATGTTTTTCAATGGCAAAAATCAATGAATATTGTAAATGCACAAACAGTAATATCTCCACATTGCAAGGTGCAATTCTGAAATTTTTTGCTTTTTCCTGCTAATCCTAGCATGATAAAGAAGATTCAAAGAGAGTGAGATGCCAGCTCCTTTCATTCAGTCAGTAGCTTCAAACATTTCTGGTATATGAAAAACATGTTTTTCAATGGCAAAAATCAATGAATATTGTAAATGCACAAACAGTAATATCTCCACATTGCACGGTGCAATTCTGAAATTTTTTGCTTTTTCCTGTTAATCCTAGCATGATAAAGAAGATTCAAAGAGAGTGAGATGCCAGCTCCTTTCATTCAGTCAGTAGCTTCAAACATTTCTGGTATATGAAAAACATGTTTTTCAATGGCAAAAATCAATGAATATTGTAAATGCACAAACAGTAATATCTCCACATTGCACGGTGCAATTCTGAAATTTTTTGCTTTTTCCTGCTAATCCTAGCATGATAAAGAAGATTCAAAGAGAGTGAGATGCCAGCTCCTTTCATTCAGTCAGTAGCTTCAAACATTTCTGGTATATGAAAAACATGTTTTTCAATGGCAAAAATCAATGAATATTGTAAATGCACAAACAGTAATATCTCCACATTGCACGGTGCTATTCTGAAATTTTTTGCTTTTTCCTGTTAATCCTAGCATGATAAAGAAGATTCAAAGAGAGTGAGATGCCAGCTCCTTTCATTCAGTCAGTAGCTTCAAACATTTCTGGTATATGAAAAACATGTTTTTCAATGGCAAAAATCAATGAATATTGTAAATGCACAAACAGTAATATCTCCACATTGCACGGTGCAATTCTGAAATTTTTTGCTTTTTCCTGCTAATCCTAGCATGATAAAGAAGATTCAAAGAGAGTGAGATGCCAGCTCCTTTCATTCAGTCAGTAGCTTCAAACATTTCTGGACGTTTTTCAATGGCAAAAATCAATGAATATTGTAAATGCACAAACAGTAATATCTCCACATTGCAAGGTGCAATTCTGAAATTTTTAACTTTTTCCTGTTAATCCTAGCATGATAAAGAAGATTCAAAGAGAGTGAGATGCCAGCTCCTTTCATTCAGTCAGTAGCTTCAAACATTTCTGGTATATGAAAAACATGTTTTTCAATGGCAAAAATCAATGAATATTGTAAATGCACAAACAGTAATATCTCCACATTGCACGGTGCAATTCTGAAATTTTTTGCTTTTTCCTGCTAATCCTAGCATGATAAAGAAGATTCAAAGAGAGTGAGATGCCAGCTCCTTTCATTCAGTCAGTAGCTTCAAACATTTCTGGTATATGAAAAACATGTTTTTCAATGGCAAAAATCAATGAATATTGTAAATGCACAAACAGTAATATCTCCACATTGCAAGGTGCAATTCTGAAATTTTTAGCTTTTTCCTGTTAATCCTAGCATGATAAAGAAGATTCAAAGAGAGTGAGATGCCAGCTCCTTTCATTCAGTCAGTAGCTTCAAACATTTCTGGTATATGAAAAACATGTTTTTCAATGGCAAAAATCAATGAATATTGTAAATGCACAAACAGTAATATCTCCACATTGCAAGGTGCAATTCTGAAATTTTTAGCTTTTTCCTGCTAATCCTAGCATGATAAAGAAGATTCAAAGAGAGTGAGATGCCAGCTCCTTTCATTCAGTCAGTAGCTTCAAACATTTCTGGTATATGAAAAACATGTTTTTCAATGGCAAAAATCAATGAATATTGTAAATGCACAAACAGTAATATCTCCACATTGCAAGGTGCAATTCTGAAATTTTTAGCTTTTTCCTGCTAATCCTAGCATGATAAAGAAGATTCAAAGAGAGTGAGATGCCAGCTCCTTTCATTCAGTCAGTAGCTTCAAACATTTCTGGACGTTTTTCAATGGCAAAAATCAATGAATATTGTAAATGCACAAACAGTAATATCTCCACATTGCACGGTGCAATTCTGAAATTTTTAGCTTTTTCCTGTTAATCCTAGCATGATAAAGAAGATTCAAAGAGAGTGAGATGCCAGCTCCTTTCATTCAGTCAGTAGCTTCAAACATTTCTGGTATATGAAAAACATGTTTTTCAATGGCAAAAATCAATGAATATTGTAAATGCACAAACAGTAATATCTCCACATTGCAAGGTGCAATTCTGAAATTTTTTGCTTTTTCCTGTTAATCCTAGCATGATAAAGAAGATTCAAAGAGAGTGAGATGCCAGCTCCTTTCATTCAGTCAGTAGCTTCAAACATTTCTGGTATATGAAAAACATGTTTTTCAATGGCAAAAATCAATGAATATTGTAAATGCACAAACAGTAATATCTCCACATTGCAAGGTGCAATTCTGAAATTTTTAGCTTTTTCCTGCTAATCCTAGCATGATAAAGAAGATTCAAAGAGAGTGAGATGCCAGCTCCTTTCATTCAGTCAGTAGCTTCAAACATTTCTGGTATATGAAAAACATGTTTTTCAATGGCAAAAATCAATGAATATTGTAAATGCACAAACAGTAATATCTCCACATTGCAAGGTGCAATTCTGAAATTTTTAGCTTTTTCCTGCTAATCCTAGCATGATAAAGAAGATTCAAAGAGAGTGAGATGCCAGCTCCTTTCTTTCAGTCAGTAGCTTCAAACATTTCTGGACGTTTTTCAATGGCAAAAATCAATGAATATTGTAAATGCACAAACAGTAATATCTCCACATTGCACGGTGCAATTCTGAAATTTTTAGCTTTTTCCTGTTAATCCTAGCATGATAAAGAAGATTCAAAGAGAGTGAGATGCCAGCTCCTTTCATTCAGTCAGTAGCTTCAAACATTTCTGGTATATGAAAAACATGTTTTTCAATGGCAAAAATCAATGAATATTGTAAATGCACAAACAGTAATATCTCCACATTGCAAGGTGCAATTCTGAAATTTTTTGCTTTTTCCTGTTAATCCTAGCATGATAAAGAAGATTCAAAGAGAGTGAGATGCCAGCTCCTTTCATTCAGTCAGTAGCTTCAAACATTTCTGGTATATGAAAAACATGTTTTTCAATGGCAAAAATCAATGAATATTGTAAATGCACAAACAGTAATATCTCCACATTGCAAGGTGCAATTCTGAAATTTTTTGCTTTTTCCTGTTAATCCTAGCATGATAAAGAAGATTCAAAGAGAGTGAGATGCCAGCTCCTTTCATTCAGTCAGTAGCTTCAAACATTTCTGGTATATGAAAAACATGTTTTTCAATGGCAAAAATCAATGAATATTGTAAATGCACAAACAGTAATATCTCCACATTGCACGGTGCAATTCTGAAATTTTTTGCTTTTTCCTGCTAATCCTAGCATGATAAAGAAGATTCAAAGAGAGTGAGATGCCAGCTCCTTTCATTCAGTCAGTAGCTTCAAACATTTCTGGTATATGAAAAACATGTTTTTCAATGGCAAAAATCAATGAATATTGTAAATGCACAAACAGTAATATCTCCACATTGCACGGTGCAATTCTGAAATTTTTTGCTTTTTCCTGTTAATCCTAGCATGATAAAGAAGATTCAAAGAGAGTGAGATGCCAGCTCCTTTCATTCAGTCAGTAGCTTCAAACATTTCTGGTATATGAAAAACATGTTTTTCAATGGCAAAAATCAATGAATATTGTAAATGCACAAACAGTAATATCTCCACATTGCAAGGTGCAATTCTGAAATTTTTTGCTTTTTCCTGTTAATCCTAGCATGATAAAGAAGATTCAAAGAGAGTGAGATGCCAGCTCCTTTCATTCAGTCAGTAGCTTCAAACATTTCTGGTATATGAAAAACATGTTTTTCAATGGCAAAAATCAATGAATATTGTAAATGCACAAACAGTAATATCTCCACATTGCACGGTGCAATTCTGAAATTTTTTGCTTTTTCCTGCTAATCCTAGCATGATAAAGAAGATTCAAAGAGAGTGAGATGCCAGCTCCTTTCATTCAGTCAGTAGCTTCAAACATTTCTGGTATATGAAAAACATGTTTTTCAATGGCAAAAATCAATGAATATTGTAAATGCACAAACAGTAATATCGCCACATTGCACGGTGCAATTCTGAAATTTTTTGCTTTTTCCTGCTAATCCTAGCATGATAAAGAAGATTCAAAGAGAGTGAGATGCCAGCTCCTTTCATTCAGTCAGTAGCTTCAAACATTTCTGGTATATGAAAAACATGTTTTTCAATGGCAAAAATCAATGAATATTGTAAATGCACAAACAGTAATATCTCCACATTGCACGGTGCAATTCTGAAATTTTTTGCTTTTTCCTGCTAATCCTAGCATGATAAAGAAGATTCAAAGAGAGTGAGATGCCAGCTCCTTTCATTCAGTCAGTAGCTTCAAACATTTCTGGACGTTTTTCAATGGCAAAAATCAATGAATATTGTAAATGCACAAACAGTAATATCTCCACATTGCAAGGTGCAATTCTGAAATTTTTAGCTTTTTCCTGTTAATCCTAGCATGATAAAGAAGATTCAAAGAGAGTGAGATGCCAGCTCCTTTCATTCAGTCAGTAGCTTCAAACATTTCTGGTATATGAAAAACATGTTTTTCAATGGCAAAAATCAATGAATATTGTAAATGCACAAACAGTAATATCTCCACATTGCACGGTGCAATTCTGAAATTTTTAGCTTTTTCCTGTTAATCCTAGCATGATAAAGAAGATTCAAAGAGAGTGAGATGCCAGCTCCTTTCATTCAGTCAGTAGCTTCAAACATTTCTGGTATATGAAAAACATGTTTTTCAATGGCAAAAATCAATGAATATTGTAAATGCACAAACAGTAATATCTCCACATTGCACGGTGCAATTCTGAAATTTTTTGCTTTTTCCTGCTAATCCTAGCATGATAAAGAAGATTCAAAGAGAGTGAGATGCCAGCTCCTTTCATTCAGTCAGTAGCTTCAAACATTTCTGGTATATGAAAAACATGTTTTTCAATGGCAAAAATCAATGAATATTGTAAATGCACAAACAGTAATATCTCCACATTGCAAGGTGCAATTCTGAAATTTTTTGCTTTTTCCTGCTAATCCTAGCATGATAAAGAAGATTCAAAGAGAGTGAGATGCCAGCTCCTTTCATTCAGTCAGTAGCTTCAAACATTTCTGGACGTTTTTCAATGGCAAAAATCAATGAATATTGTAAATGCACAAACAGTAATATCTCCACATTGCACGGTGCAATTCTGAAATTTTTAGCTTTTTCCTGTTAATCCTAGCATGATAAAGAAGATTCAAAGAGAGTGAGATGCCAGCTCCTTTCATTCAGTCAGTAGCTTCAAACATTTCTGGTATATGAAAAACATGTTTTTCAATGGCAAAAATCAATGAATATTGTAAATGCACAAACAGTAATATCTCCACATTGCAAGGTGCAATTCTGAAATTTTTTGCTTTTTCCTGCTAATCCTAGCATGATAAAGAAGATTCAAAGAGAGTGAGATGCCAGCTCCTTTCATTCAGTCAGTAGCTTCAAACATTTCTGGACGTTTTTCAATGGCAAAAATCAATGAATATTGTAAATGCACAAACAGTAATATCTCCACATTGCAAGGTGCAATTCTGAAATTTTTAGCTTTTTCCTGTTAATCCTAGCATGATAAAAAAGATTCAAAGAGAGTGAGATGCCAGCTCCTTTCATTCAGTCAGTAGCTTCAAACATTTCTGGTATATGAAAAACATGTTTTTCAATGGCAAAAATCAATGAATATTGTAAATGCACAAACAGTAATATCTCCACATTGCACGGTGCAATTCTGAAATTTTTAGCTTTTTCCTGTTAATCCTAGCATGATAAAGAAGATTCAAAGAGAGTGAGATGCCAGCTCCTTTCATTCAGTCAGTAGCTTCAAACATTTCTGGTATATGAAAAACATGTTTTTCAATGGCAAAAATCAATGAATATTGTAAATGCACAAACAGTAATATCTCCACATTGCACGGTGCAATTCTGAAATTTTTAGCTTTTTCCTGTTAATCCTAGCATGATAAAGAAGATTCAAAGAGAGTGAGATGCCAGCTCCTTTCATTCAGTCAGTAGCTTCAAACATTTCTGGACGTTTTTCAATGGCAAAAATCAATGAATATTGTAAATGCACAAACAGTAATATCTCCACATTGCACGGTGCAATTCTGAAATTTTTTGCTTTTTCCTGCTAATCCTAGCATGATAAAGAAGATTCAAAGAGAGTGAGATGCCAGCTCCTTTCATTCAGTCAGTAGCTTCAAACATTTCTGGACGTTTTTCAATGGCAAAAATCAATGAATATTGTAAATGCACAAACAGTAATATCTCCACATTGCACGGTGCAATTCTGAAATTTTTAGCTTTTTCCTGTTAATCCTAGCATGATAAAGAAGATTCAAAGAGAGTGAGATGCCAGCTCCTTTCATTCAGTCAGTAGCTTCAAACATTTCTGGTATATGAAAAACATGTTTTTCAATGGCAAAAATCAATGAATATTGTAAATGCACAAACAGTAATATCTCCACATTGCACGGTGCAATTCTGAAATTTTTAGCTTTTTCCTGCTAATCCTAGCATGATAAAGAAGATTCAAAGAGAGTGAGATGCCAGCTCCTTTCATTCAGTCAGTAGCTTCAAACATTTCTGGTATATGAAAAACATGTTTTTCAATGGCAAAAATCAATGAATATTGTAAATGCACAAACAGTAATATCTCCACATTGCACGGTGCAATTCTGAAATTTTTTGCTTTTTCCTGTTAATCCTAGCATGATAAAGAAGATTCAAAGAGAGTGAGATGCCAGCTCCTTTCATTCAGTCAGTAGCTTCAAACATTTCTGGACGTTTTTCAATGGCAAAAATCAATGAATATTGTAAATGCACAAACAGAAATATCTCCATATTGCACGGTGCAATTCTGAAATTTTTAGCTTTTTCCTGTTAATCCTAGCATGATAAAGAAGATTCAAAGAGAGTGAGATGCCAGCTCCTTTCATTCAGTCAGTAGCTTCAAACATTTCTGGTATATGAAAAACATGTTTTTCAATGGCAAAAATCAATGAATATTGTAAATGCACAAACAGTAATATCTCCACATTGCACGGTGCAATTCTGAAATTTTTAGCTTTTTCCTGTTAATCCTAGCATGATAAAGAAGATTCAAAGAGAGTGAGATGCCAGCTCCTTTCATTCAGTCAGTAGCTTCAAACATTTCTGGACGTTTTTCAATGGCAAAAATCAATGAATATTGTAAATGCACAAACAGTAATATCTCCACATTGCAAGGTGCAATTCTGAAATTTTTAGCTTTTTCCTGCTAATCCTAGCATGATAAAGAAGATTCAAAGAGAGTGAGATGCCAGCTCCTTTCATTCAGTCAGTAGCTTCAAACATTTCTGGTATATGAAAAACATGTTTTTCAATGGCAAAAATCAATGAATATTGTAAATGCACAAACAGTAATATCTCCACATTGCAAGGTGCAATTCTGAAATTTTTAGCTTTTTCCTGTTAATCCTAGCATGATAAAGAAGATTCAAAGAGAGTGAGATGCCAGCTCCTTTCATTCAGTCAGTAGCTTCAAACATTTCTGGTATATGAAAAACATGTTTTTCAATGGCAAAAATCAATGAATATTGTAAATGCACAAACAGTAATATCTCCACATTGCAAGGTGCAATTCTGAAATTTTTAGCTTTTTCCTGTTAATCCTAGCATGATAAAGAAGATTCAAAGAGAGTGAGATGCCAGCTCCTTTCATTCAGTCAGTAGCTTCAAACATTTCTGGTATATGAAAAACATGTTTTTCAATGGCAAAAATCAATGAATATTGTAAATGCACAAACAGTAATATCTCCACATTGCAAGGTGCAATTCTGAAATTTTTAGCTTTTTCCTGTTAATCCTAGCATGATAAAGAATATTCAAAGAGAGTGAGATGCCAGCTCCTTTCATTCAGTCAGTAGCTTCAAACATTTCTGGTATATGAAAAACATGTTTTTCAATGGCAAAAATCAATGAATATTGTAAATGCACAAACAGTAATATTTCCACATTGCACGGTGCAATTCTGAAATTTTTAGCTTTTTCCTGTTAATCCTAGCATGATAAAGAAGATTCAAAGAGAGTGAGATGCCAGCTCCTTTCATTCAGTCAGTAGCTTCAAACATTTCTGGTATATGAAAAACATGTTTTTCAATGGCAAAAATCAATGAATATTGTAAATGCACAAACAGTAATATCTCCACATTGCACGGTGCAATTCTGAAATTTTTTGCTTTTTCCTGCTAATCCTAGCATGATAAAGAAGATTCAAAGAGAGTGAGATGCCAGCTCCTTTCATTCAGTCAGTAGCTTCAAACATTTCTGGTATATGAAAAACATGTTTTTCAATGGCAAAAATCAATGAATATTGTAAATGCACAAACAGTAATATCTCCACATTGCACGGTGCAATTCTGAAATTTTTAGCTTTTTCCTGCTAATCCTAGCATGATAAAGAAGATTCAAAGAGAGTGAGATGCCAGCTCCTTTCATTCAGTCAGTAGCTTCAAACATTTCTGGTATATGAAAAACATGTTTTTCAATGGCAAAAATCAATGAATATTGTAAATGCACAAACAGTAATATCTCCACATTGCACGGTGCAATTCTGAAATTTTTAGCTTTTTCCTGCTAATCCTAGCATGATAAAGAAGATTCAAAGAGAGTGAGATGCCAGCTCCTTTCATTCAGTCAGTAGCTTCAAACATTTCTGGACGTTTTTCAATGGCAAAAATCAATGAATATTGTAAATGCACAAACAGTAATATCTCCACATTGCACGGTGCAATTCTGAAATTTTTTGCTTTTTCCTGTTAATCCTAGCATGATAAAGAAGATTCAAAGAGAGTGAGATGCCAGCTCCTTTCATTCAGTCAGTAGCTTCAAACATTTCTGGTATATGAAAAACATGTTTTTCAATGGCAAAAATCAATGAATATTGTAAATGCACAAACAGTAATATCTCCACATTGCAAGGTGCAATTCTGAAATTTTTTGCTTTTTCCTGTTAATCCTAGCATGATAAAGAAGATTCAAAGAGAGTGAGATGCCAGCTCCTTTCATTCAGTCAGTAGCTTCAAACATTTCTGGACGTTTTTCAATGGCAAAAATCAATGAATATTGTAAATGCACAAACAGTAATATCTCCACATTGCAAGGTGCAATTCTGAAATTTTTAGCTTTTTCCTGTTAATCCTAGCATGATAAAGAAGATTCAAAGAGAGTGAGATGCCAGCTCCTTTCATTCAGTCAGTAGCTTCAAACATTTCTGGACGTTTTTCAATGGCAAAAATCAATGAATATTGTAAATGCACAAACAGTAATATCTCCACATTGCAAGGTGCAATTCTGAAATTTTTAGCTTTTTCCTGTTAATCCTAGCATGATAAAGAAGATTCAAAGAGAGTGAGATGCCAGCTCCTTTCATTCAGTCAGTAGCTTCAAACATTTCTGGTATATGAAAAACATGTTTTTCAATGGCAAAAATCAATGAATATTGTAAATGCACAAACAGTAATATCTCCACATTGCACGGTGCAATTCTGAAATTTTTAGCTTTTTCCTGTTAATCCTAGCATGATAAAGAAGATTCAAAGAGAGTGAGATGCCAGCTCCTTTCATTCAGTCAGTAGCTTCAAACATTTCTGGTATATGAAAAACATGTTTTTCAATGGCAAAAATCAATGAATATTGTAAATGCACAAACAGTAATATCTCCACATTGCACGGTGCAATTCTGAAATTTTTAGCTTTTTCCTGTTAATCCTAGCATGATAAAGAAGATTCAAAGAGAGTGAGATGCCAGCTCCTTTCATTCAGTCAGTAGCTTCAAACATTTCTGGACGTTTTTCAATGGCAAAAATCAATGAATATTGTAAATGCACAAACAGTAATATCTCCACATTGCACGGTGCAATTCTGAAATTTTTTGCTTTTTCCTGCTAATCCTAGCATGATAAAGAAGATTCAAAGAGAGTGAGATGCCAGCTCCTTTCATTCAGTCAGTAGCTTCAAACATTTCTGGACGTTTTTCAATGGCAAAAATCAATGAATATTGTAAATGCACAAACAGTAATATCTCCACATTGCACGGTGCAATTCTGAAATTTTTAGCTTTTTCCTGTTAATCCTAGCATGATAAAGAAGATTCAAAGAGAGTGAGATGCCAGCTCCTTTCATTCAGTCAGTAGCTTCAAACATTTCTGGTATATGAAAAACATGTTTTTCAATGGCAAAAATCAATGAATATTGTAAATGCACAAACAGTAATATCTCCACATTGCACGGTGCAATTCTGAAATTTTTAGCTTTTTCCTGCTAATCCTAGCATGATAAAGAAGATTCAAAGAGAGTGAGATGCCAGCTCCTTTCATTCAGTCAGTAGCTTCAAACATTTCTGGTATATGAAAAACATGTTTTTCAATGGCAAAAATCAATGAATATTGTAAATGCACAAACAGTAATATCTCCACATTGCACGGTGCAATTCTGAAATTTTTTGCTTTTTCCTGTTAATCCTAGCATGATAAAGAAGATTCAAAGAGAGTGAGATGCCAGCTCCTTTCATTCAGTCAGTAGCTTCAAACATTTCTGGACGTTTTTCAATGGCAAAAATCAATGAATATTGTAAATGCACAAACAGAAATATCTCCACATTGCACGGTGCAATTCTGAAATTTTTAGCTTTTTCCTGTTAATCCTAGCATGATAAAGAAGATTCAAAGAGAGTGAGATGCCAGCTCCTTTCATTCAGTCAGTAGCTTCAAACATTTCTGGTATATGAAAAACATGTTTTTCAATGGCAAAAATCAATGAATATTGTAAATGCACAAACAGTAATATCTCCACATTGCACGGTGCAATTCTGAAATTTTTAGCTTTTTCCTGTTAATCCTAGCATGATAAAGAAGATTCAAAGAGAGTGAGATGCCAGCTCCTTTCATTCAGTCAGTAGCTTCAAACATTTCTGGACGTTTTTCAATGGCAAAAATCAATGAATATTGTAAATGCACAAACAGTAATATCTCCACATTGCAAGGTGCAATTCTGAAATTTTTAGCTTTTTCCTGCTAATCCTAGCATGATAAAGAAGATTCAAAGAGAGTGAGATGCCAGCTCCTTTCATTCAGTCAGTAGCTTCAAACATTTCTGGTATATGAAAAACATGTTTTTCAATGGCAAAAATCAATGAATATTGTAAATGCACAAACAGTAATATCTCCACATTGCAAGGTGCAATTCTGAAATTTTTAGCTTTTTCCTGTTAATCCTAGCATGATAAAGAAGATTCAAAGAGAGTGAGATGCCAGCTCCTTTCATTCAGTCAGTAGCTTCAAACATTTCTGGTATATGAAAAACATGTTTTTCAATGGCAAAAATCAATGAATATTGTAAATGCACAAACAGTAATATCTCCACATTGCAAGGTGCAATTCTGAAATTTTTAGCTTTTTCCTGTTAATCCTAGCATGATAAAGAAGATTCAAAGAGAGTGAGATGCCAGCTCCTTTCATTCAGTCAGTAGCTTCAAACATTTCTGGTATATGAAAAACATGTTTTTCAATGGCAAAAATCAATGAATATTGTAAATGCACAAACAGTAATATCTCCACATTGCAAGGTGCAATTCTGAAATTTTTAGCTTTTTCCTGTTAATCCTAGCATGATAAAGAAGATTCAAAGAGAGTGAGATGCCAGCTCCTTTCATTCAGTCAGTAGCTTCAAACATTTCTGGTATATGAAAAACATGTTTTTCAATGGCAAAAATCAATGAATATTGTAAATGCACAAACAGTAATATCTCCACATTGCACGGTGCAATTCTGAAATTTTTAGCTTTTTCCTGTTAATCCTAGCATGATAAAGAAGATTCAAAGAGAGTGAGATGCCAGCTCCTTTCATTCAGTCAGTAGCTTCAAACATTTCTGGTATATGAAAAACATGTTTTTCAATGGCAAAAATCAATGAATATTGTAAATGCACAAACAGTAATATCTCCACATTGCACGGTGCAATTCTGAAATTTTTTGCTTTTTCCTGCTAATCCTAGCATGATAAAGAAGATTCAAAGAGAGTGAGATGCCAGCTCCTTTCATTCAGTCAGTAGCTTCAAACATTTCTGGTATATGAAAAACATGTTTTTCAATGGCAAAAATCAATGAATATTGTAAATGCACAAACAGTAATATCTCCACATTGCACGGTGCAATTCTGAAATTTTTTGCTTTTTCCTGCTAATCCTAGCATGATAAAGAAGATTCAAAGAGAGTGAGATGCCAGCTCCTTTCATTCAGTCAGTAGCTTCAAACATTTCTGGTATATGAAAAACATGTTTTTCAATGGCAAAAATCAATGAATATTGTAAATGCACAAACAGTAATATCTCCACATTGCACGGTGCAATTCTGAAATTTTTAGCTTTTTCCTGTTAATCCTAGCATGATAAAGAAGATTCAAAGAGAGTGAGATGCCAGCTCCTTTCATTCAGTCAGTAGCTTCAAACATTTCTGGTATATGAAAAACATGTTTTTCAATGGCAAAAATCAATGAATATTGTAAATGCACAAACAGTAATATCTCCACATTGCACGGTGCAATTCTGAAATTTTTAGCTTTTTCCTGCTAATCCTAGCATGATAAAGAAGATTCAAAGAGAGTGAGATGCCAGCTCCTTTCATTCAGTCAGTAGCTTCAAACATTTCTGGTATATGAAAAACATGTTTTTCAATGGCAAAAATCAATGAATATTGTAAATGCACAAACAGTAATATCTCCACATTGCAAGGTGCAATTCTGAAATTTTTAGCTTTTTCCTGTTAATCCTAGCATGATAAAGAAGATTCAAAGAGAGTGAGATGCCAGCTCCTTTCATTCAGTCAGTAGCTTCAAACATTTCTGGTATATGAAAAACATGTTTTTCAATGGCAAAAATCAATGAATATTGTAAATGCACAAACAGTAATATCTCCACATTGCACGGTGCAATTCTGAAATTTTTAGCTTTTTCCTGCTAATCCTAGCATGATAAAGAAGATTCAAAGAGAGTGAGATGCCAGCTCCTTTCATTCAGTCAGTAGCTTCAAACATTTCTGGACGTTTTTCAATGGCAAAAATCAATGAATATTGTAAATGCACAAACAGTAATATCTCCACATTGCAAGGTGCAATTCTGAAATTTTTGCTTTTTCCTGCTAATTTTAGCATGATAAAGAAGATTCAAAGAGAGTGAGATGCCAGCTCCTTTCATTCAGTCAGTAGCTTCAAACATTTCTGGACGTTTTTCAATGGCAAAAATCAATGAATATTGTAAATGCACAAACAGTAATATCTCCACATTGCACGGTGCAATTCTGAAATTTTTAGCTTTTTCCTGTTAATCCTAGCATGATAAAGAAGATTCAAAGAGAGTGAGATGCCAGCTCCTTTCATTCAGTCAGTAGCTTCAAACATTTCTGGTATATGAAAAACATGTTTTTCAATGGCAAAAATCAATGAATATTGTAAATGCACAAACAGTAATATCTCCACATTGCACGGTGCAATTCTGAAATTTTTAGCTTTTTCCTGCTAATCCTAGCATGATAAAGAAGATTCAAAGAGAGTGAGATGCCAGCTCCTTTCATTCAGTCAGTAGCTTCAAACATTTCTGGTATATGAAAAACATGTTTTTCAATGGCAAAAATCAATGAATATTGTAAATGCACAAACAGTAATATCTCCACATTGCAAGGTGCAATTCTGAAATTTTTTGCTTTTTCCTGTTAATCCTAGCATGATAAAGAAGATTCAAAGAGAGTGAGATGCCAGCTCCTTTCATTCAGTCAGTAGCTTCAAACATTTCTGGACGTTTTTCAATGGCAAAAATCAATGAATATTGTAAATGCACAAACAGTAATATCTCCACATTGCACGGTGCAATTCTGAAATTTTTTGCTTTTTCCTGCTAATCCTAGCATGATAAAGAAGATTCAAAGAGAGTGAGATGCCAGCTCCTTTCATTCAGTCAGTAGCTTCAAACATTTCTGGTATATGAAAAACATGTTTTTCAATGGCAAAAATCAATGAATATTGTAAATGCACAAACAGTAATATCTCCACATTGCACGGTGCAATTCTGAAATTTTTTGCTTTTTCCTGTTAATCCTAGCATGATAAAGAAGATTCAAAGAGAGTGAGATGCCAGCTCCTTTCATTCAGTCAGTAGCTTCAAACATTTCTGGTATATGAAAAACATGTTTTTCAATGGCAAAAATCAATGAATATTGTAAATGCACAAACAGTAATATCTCCACATTGCACGGTGCAATTCTGAAATTTTTTGCTTTTTCCTGTTAATCCTAGCATGATAAAGAAGATTCAAAGAGAGTGAGATGCCAGCTCCTTTCATTCAGTCAGTAGCTTCAAACATTTCTGGTATATGAAAAACATGTTTTTCAATGGCAAAAATCAATGAATATTGTAAATGCACAAACAGTAATATCTCCACATTGCACGGTGCAATTCTGAAATTTTTTGCTTTTTCCTGTTAATCCTAGCATGATAAAGAAGATTCAAAGAGAGTGAGATGCCAGCTCCTTTCATTCAGTCAGTAGCTTCAAACATTTCTGGTATATGAAAAACATGTTTTTCAATGGCAAAAATCAATGAATATTGTAAATGCACAAACAGTAATATCTCCACATTGCAAGGTGCAATTCTGAAATTTTTTGCTTTTTCCTGTTAATCCTAGCATGATAAAGAAGATTCAAAGAGAGTGAGATGCCAGCTCCTTTCATTCAGTCAGTAGCTTCAAACATTTCTGGTATATGAAAAACATGTTTTTCAATGGCAAAAATCAATGAATATTGTAAATGCACAAACAGTAATATCTCCACATTGCAAGGTGCAATTCTGAAATTTTTTGCTTTTTCCTGCTAATCCTAGCATGATAAAGAAGATTCAAAGAGAGTGAGATGCCAGCTCCTTTCATTCAGTCAGTAGCTTCAAACATTTCTGGTATATGAAAAACATGTTTTTCAATGGCAAAAATCAATGAATATTGTAAATGCACAAACAGTAATATCTCCACATTGCACGGTGCAATTCTGAAATTTTTTGCTTTTTCCTGCTAATCCTAGCATGATAAAGAAGATTCAAAGAGAGTGAGATGCCAGCTCCTTTCATTCAGTCAGTAGCTTCAAACATTTCTGGTATATGAAAAACATGTTTTTCAATGGCAAAAATCAATGAATATTGTAAATGCACAAACAGTAATATCTCCACATTGCACGGTGCAATTCTGAAATTTTTTGCTTTTTCCTGCTAATCCTAGCATGATAAAGAAGATTCAAAGAGAGTGAGATGCCAGCTCCTTTCATTCAGTCAGTAGCTTCAAACATTTCTGGACGTTTTTCAATGGCAAAAATCAATGAATATTGTAAATGCACAAACAGTAATATCTCCACATTGCAAGGTGCAATTCTGAAATTTTTAGCTTTTTCCTGTTAATCCTAGCATGATAAAGAAGATTCAAAGAGAGTGAGATGCCAGCTCCTTTCATTCAGTCAGTAGCTTCAAACATTTCTGGTATATGAAAAACATGTTTTTCAATGGCAAAAATCAATGAATATTGTAAATGCACAAACAGTAATATCTCCACATTGCACGGTGCAATTCTGAAATTTTTAGCTTTTTCCTGCTAATCCTAGCATGATAAAGAAGATTCAAAGAGAGTGAGATGCCAGCTCCTTTCATTCAGTCAGTAGCTTCAAACATTTCTGGTATATGAAAAACATGTTTTTCAATGGCAAAAATCAATGAATATTGTAAATGCACAAACAGTAATATCTCCACATTGCACGGTGCAATTCTGAAATTTTTAGCTTTTTCCTGCTAATCCTAGCATGATAAAGAAGATTCAAAGAGAGTGAGATGCCAGCTCCTTTCATTCAGTCAGTAGCTTCAAACATTTCTGGTATATGAAAAACATGTTTTTCAATGGCAAAAATCAATGAATATTGTAAATGCACAAACAGTAATATCTCCACATTGCACGGTGCAATTCTGAAATTTTTTGCTTTTTCCTGTTAATCCTAGCATGATAAAGAAGATTCAAAGAGAGTGAGATGCCAGCTCCTTTCATTCAGTCAGTAGCTTCAAACATTTCTGGTATATGAAAAACATGTTTTTCAATGGCAAAAATCAATGAATATTGTAAATGCACAAACAGTAATATCTCCACATTGCACGGTGCAATTCTGAAATTTTTTGCTTTTTCCTGCTAATCCTAGCATGATAAAGAAGATTCAAAGAGAGTGAGATGCCAGCTCCTTTCATTCAGTCAGTAGCTTCAAACATTTCTGGTATATGAAAAACATGTTTTTCAATGGCAAAAATCAATGAATATTGTAAATGCACAAACAGTAATATCTCCACATTGCACGGTGCAATTCTGAAATTTTTTGCTTTTTCCTGCTAATCCTAGCATGATAAAGAAGATTCAAAGAGAGTGAGATGCCAGCTCCTTTCATTCAGTCAGTTGCTTCAAACATTTCTGGACGTTTTTCAATGGCAAAAATCAATGAATATTGTAAATGCACAAACAGTAATATCTCCACATTGCACGGTGCAATTCTGAAATTTTTAGCTTTTTCCTGCTAATCCTAGCATGATAAAGAAGATTCAAAGAGAGTGAGATGCCAGCTCCTTTCATTCAGTCAGTAGCTTCAAACATTTCTGGTATATGAAAAACGTTTTTCAATGGCAAAAATCAATGAATATTGTAAATGCACAAACAGTAATATCTCCACATTGCAAGGTGCAATTCTGAAATTTTTAGCTTTTTCCTGTTAATCCTAGCATGATAAAGAAGATTCAAAGAGAGTGAGATGCCAGCTCCTTTCATTCAGTCAGTAGCTTCAAACATTTCTGGTATATGAAAAACATGTTTTTCAATGGCAAAAATCAATGAATATTGTAAATGCACAAACAGTAATATCTCCACATTGCACGGTGCAATTCTGAAATTTTTTGCTTTTTCCTGTTAATCCTAGCATGATAAAGAAGATTCAAAGAGAGTGAGATGCCAGCTCCTTTCATTCAGTCAGTAGCTTCAAACATTTCTGGTATATGAAAAACATGTTTTTCAATGGCAAAAATCAATGAATATTGTAAATGCACAAACAGTAATATCTCCACATTGCACGATGCAATTCTGAAATTTTTAGCTTTTTCCTGCTAATCCTAGCATGATAAAGAAGATTCAAAGAGAGTGAGATGCCAGCTCCTTTCATTCAGTCAGTAGCTTCAAACATTTCTGGTATATGAAAAACATGTTTTTCAATGGCAAAAATCAATGAATATTGTAAATGCACAAACAGTAATATCTCCACATTGCACGGTGCAATTCTGAAATTTTTAGCTTTTTCCTGCTAATCCTAGCATGATAAAGAAGATTCAAAGAGAGTGAGATGCCAGCTCCTTTCATTCAGTCAGTAGCTTCAAACATTTCTGGTATATGAAAAACGTTTTTCAATGGCAAAAATCAATGAATATTGTAAATGCACAAACAGTAATATCTCCACATTGCACGGTGCAATTCTGAAATTTTTTGCTTTTTCCTGTTAATCCTAGCATGATAAAGAAGATTCAAAGAGAGTGAGATGCCAGCTCCTTTCATTCAGTCAGTAGCTTCAAACATTTCTGGAACATGTTTTTCAATGGCAAAAATCAATGAATATTGTAAATGCACAAACAGTAATATCTCCACATTGCAAGGTGCAATTCTGAAATTTTTTGCTTTTTCCTGTTAATCCTAGCATGATAAAGAAGATTCAAAGAGAGTGAGATGCCAGCTCCTTTCATTCAGTCAGTAGCTTCAAACATTTCTGGTATATGAACAGTTTTTCAATGGCAAAAATCAATGAATATTGTAAATGCACAAACAGTAATATCTCCACATTGCAAGGTGCAATTCTGAAATTTTTAGCTTTTTCCTGTTAATCCTAGCATGATAAAGAAGATTCAAAGAGAGTGAGATGCCAGCTCCTTTCATTCAGTCAGTAGCTTCAAACATTTCTGGTATATGAAAAACATGTTTTTCAATGGCAAAAATCAATGAATATTGT